>NC_132880.1:6646331-6906331 GCF_030463535.1 Salminus brasiliensis
AGAGACGGATAGCAAGAGAAAGCGAGGCATCTGGAGGGAAGACAGGAGAAAAACGATTAAAAGCATCAAGTCCCAGCATGTGGCAGAAGCATTCCCCAAAGATCTAAACTAATCTTCTGGCGTGACCATGTGAGTCAACAATACTGTCTCACCGCACACACATGGGAGGCACGGCAGAAGCACAGAGGAAGCAGAGGAGAAGTAGAAGAGTGTTTGTGGATATGATCAGTATCTTTAATAGCCTGAACTCTATTAGTTTTTATCCCATTTTGAATGTTTGTAGTGGTCTGTCAGTCTTTTTCACAAGTGTCTGGCCTGGCAGTGTGTCCGTGGAGCTGGTATGCGTGTAGAAGGGACAGCGGTGTTGCTGGGGTTCCTTTAAACATGTCAATGTCACTGCTAGGTTGAGAGTTCATCACCCAATAAATAATATCCAGCCAAGAGCAGCTCTTTGGTTCAGAAATTGACCACCCAGCCAACATGCTCAAGTGGGACTCACATAGGTGGAACGTGGGCTAGGTAGATACCAGGTGAGTTCCAGGTGGGCATGTACATACTTTGTTACTGTGACCCAGCTGGGCTTCCCAAATTAGCCCCATTGTTACAGCCCTCCTTAATCTCACATGGACCTACCTAGGCTTTATGTGCAGTGTTCAACCCAGATGGGACCCATGTTTAACCCCTCCTGGTCCCACCACTGACCTTAGTGGGCATCCATATATGGGGCCAACGTGGAACCTGGAATACAGGCCCTACATGGACATGACATGTGGATAGATTACAGCATTATGACGGAGGCTCATCTTTACCTTCATGAAGAGTTTGACGTGTTCTTCTTCACGCAGGAAGTCTTTATAGAGTGAGCTCCACTGGGAAACCAGGTGCAGTACCTTTCGCTTCCGGTAGAGGGCCTCCTTTCCTTCCTCCTTGCCACGACAACGCTTAGTGCAATAGGTGATTGTAGGTTAAGGGTCGGTAACCACAGCAAACTCACAACAAATACTGCCACTGCCATAAGAGATAACATCAGCCACCTATTGTTTTGTGTGCACCTGGCATGATAGACCAGAGCAGAAGCAACTATTTTAGGTAACACTGATTGATATAAACAAAGAAATATGAAATATGTGAAATATTTCAATTATGAGGAAATTTGGAGGGTCAGAATTGCTTCAAGTGGAGGTCACAGGAACCAGGGAACAGATTCATGTAATTGTCTTAGATGTGTTTTTCTTCATAACTAAGAATAGGGTTCAAATAAATAGCTTTTCCTCAAAACCCTTCTTACTTGTCCTCCACTTTTCTCAAAAAAAACATTTGAGATTCTTAAAAATGTATATTTATGAATATTCTCTTAAGACTGCGAGTTCAGAAGGTCAGCCTCTAAACTGATGAAGTCTAATTGCTATAATTGACTAGAATTATTTCTACTTCAACAAAGGTTAAACGTGGGGGTCATCCTTTCTATCTCTTGCTCTCTCAGCTCCCTTGTTTTTAACAGTAGCTTTTAGCACTTCAGCGTCTTTTGTAGCCTGCATGACGAAAGATGCTGTCTCTGCTGCCCTAGGTTGCTTAGTCTCATGCCACAGTTCTCATATTTTTAATAGAAGATAGTGTCTCACAATAAGCTATAAATTGTGGCGTCAAAGTCACAAATCGCTTATAAAAGAAAATAAATTATTTGAGATCTTACGTAGGAATACTTTTGTGAACCTGGCCACTGAAACCCTTAAGCAGGCTATGGCTCGCCAGTGGGCCTAAATTGTTATTACAAACTTCTATTGCCAAAGAATAGCCCCACCAGTTTGTGCAGAAGTCCCTGTGGTTACTGAGTAATACACCATAGTGTGTAATAAGCCTTACCAGGCTGGGTTATTGATCACTTGGTTGTGGGTTTGATACCCAGCTGTTAAGCTGCCACTGCTAGGCATTTTTGCAAAGCCCTTACCCTCTCTGCTCCAGGGGTGCTGTAGTAAAGACAGCTAAGACTGTTTTACAATAGTTTTGAGAGGTTTTGGCCCAGTTTTATTTTAATCTATGCATCCATCCACTATTTTACCATCATCAACATTATCTACAAAACTGCCATGCAGCATCACAACCCCTGGTTCCAATCACCATCTCTGGTAAGAAATCATAGTTTCATAGAAATATATATATATATATATATATATATATACATATAGCCCTGTAAAAAAGAGTGTATGAATGTGTATGGCAGACATTTTATTCCAGGCATTTCATCAAACAAAGCTGAGTTATGTGAATTTGCAGACTATGAATAGCATAAAGTCACCCAACAGCCTAGACTAGTGGAGAGCCTGCCAAGACATATATGCTGTGATTGGCAGTCAAGGTTATTTCACCATACTGATTACTGAATGCTCTTAAATGTCAAATATTAGTACAGTGTTGTTTAAATTTAAATAATAATGTCTTTGCATTATAATTATAATAATCATTTGTTTTTGAGCATTGTTGTCATTTGTGCAAAAAAAATGCTTTAAATAGCAATATTTTTATTTGTATTTTATTAAGTGATAATGTAGGGTGGTGTCTTAATTTTTCCGGAGCTGTATATGAGGCCAAGTATGTGCTCTACCAATCGAGTATAAGCAGCAATTGATTATGTAATATTCATAACCATAAATCAGCTCTGTTCTATGCAAATGAAAAGACAGATGCAACACTAACAAAACATCTGAGACAAGATCCATCCGTCCAGACGTTTGCTATGGCTATTTGCTTATTTGCCACCAGTCTTCTAGTGTCCGCATGCAAAGGAAGGAAGGATATTGCCCAAGCAGTGCCTGGCAGAGGTCATTGGTGGACATGAACACTAGATAGGTCAGCAAGAAGTCGTCCAGAAGCATCTCTGTAAGGAAAGAAAGACAGGACATGGTTATGCGGCTGAATTAGACGAGGTTTAAACCAAATGCATTCCATTCAAAATGTCAAAGCTGTGAAAAATCATCACCATCTAAAAATACTGCTGCTCTCATCAGCCAGCCGGAGATGATTCAACTCGCCAGCACAATAAACAGCAGAAAACACACAGCGCTACATTTCACAGCTCTGTAAGACGCGCGCAATGAAGAAGGTTATAAGCTCCATTGATCAGAGAATATGCATGTCGGCAGTTACTTGGCAGTAATGTGTTCAGGCCTCCCTGGTCTGTGTGTTTGTGTGTGTGTCTGTGTGTGTGTCTAGCCTAAGGGGAAGGAATGCTCCACAAACATGTGCAGTCTCTAATCTCTCAGTCACTGTAGGCCATGAAAGCCAAAACGAGTTCAGGCTTCATTTTGCCCCGCGTCTGTCACTTCCGACTTCAACCTCCTGCCCAAAGGCTGCACATTATCAGGTTATTACTCGGTTATGAAGGTGCCACTGTTTATGCTGTTATGCAGCCATGGAATGAGGCCCTGTTTTGCTCTGTCTGTATATGTCTTAAATATTAAAAGTTTTACACAGTTGGGCTAAATTATTATTTTATTTAAACCTGCAAAATAGGAAATTGAATTTTGCAAATTTTGAGAAGTAAACAGGGTTCTACATTATTTCTAGGTTACTATTCAATTTGAAACACGGTGTAACAGGTTTAACACAATAGCAATGACATTCAGTTTTTATCCCTTCCACTTGTTCATCTCCAGTTCAGTCGACTCTCAGGTGGATCTGATCTGCTCTATCAGTCCATGCAGCTCTAGTGTACGTTTCCACGAAATAAACAATGAGGATATGCTGTAATTAGGAAACTCCAGCACATTAGAAATGTCATACAAAGTTCCAGCATATTGTTGATTGAGCTGAGGAGCAGTGAAACTGTGTTCTCTGGAATGATGGATGGTGCTCCATCCAAAACTTTTGGGATGAGCTGGGAAATTGAAGAAGAAGGTGGCTTTCCAACATCCTCATAGCAATGCTCCAAATCTAGTATAAATCCTAAAATGCTAGTAGAAAGTAGAGAGTTCCAGAAACAGGACCCTCTTGTTTCAGTTCATTTACTATATTTTTGTATACTTCATTTATTTTTGTATATTTAATATATTCTGGTTAGTATATATAGTATATTTACTATATTTCTGTATATTTAGTGTAGTTTTGTTCTCTTTATGTACTATATTTCTGTATACTTCATTTATTTTTGTATATTTAATATATTCTGCTTAGTATATATAGTATATTTACTATATTTCTGTATATTTAGTGTAGTTTTGTTCTCTTTATTTACTATATTTCTGTATACTTCATTTATTGTTTTTGTTTTGGATTTTTTCCAGTATATTTGGAATATTCGTTCTCTATATGTACTATATTTAGAGCTATTGTACTGTAGAGTAATTACCTGAGCCTCACCGCAAGCCTTTTGACGCATGAATGTTCTGACAGGTTGTGCAAATGACAAATAAATCTTGGCCTGACTAGATCTATAAATCTCAGAAGACATGCACAGGTTATCTTTACCATATTTGTATGTTAAAATTCCATAAAGATAAACATAAAAGCTGTCTGTAGTTCATTTTACATGCATCATATATGATACAGATACAATAATGATGAACTGAAAATAAATACAAAATAAATTAATAAAATTATTTAACATCTGATTAATTTAATATCTTCGTATTTAGTTAATTTAGATAACTGTCACTGAATTTGACCTCCCCCCTTAATATATGCACTAGTGAGCACATACACACACAGTGAGACAGTGAGCAAGGTGACCGAAGAGCTGAGAGGGTTAAGGTCCATGCTCAAGGGTCCAACAGTGGCAGCTTAGTGAACCCGATGATCGAACCCACAACCCTAACAGTGACAGTATGCATTAGATTAACCCAGGCCTGTTTTACACCAGAATGCACACAGCATGGCTGTCAGGTGAAGGGTTCCTGCTCTGCTTTTTTACACCATCCGCTCGCAGGAAGACATTCTCTATACAGCCTTGGGGCAAGTGGCACAGAAATCTGTGCATGCGTGCCATTCCTCCAGTGCGTTCCACGCGTGCCTGGTTGAAGGGGCCACACTCATTAACACAGGAGCTCACTGTGTGCTCTCACATCTTTTTTCATTGGAAATAAAGGAGGCCTTGCACTTGTAGGTGGCCAGTCAATAACTGAGCCCTCCGTACCCAAAGGCGGAGACAAGGCCACGTCAGATTAATACCCAGACAAGGCCGAGACCATTCATTTGCAGACCAAGAACGGACGCAGGTACTACAAACACTAGCCCGTCGTCACATAAACATAAACATACATTATCTACATCTTACAACTGTACTCTCTCACTCTGGCTCCATTATACATTCTCTCTATGTCTCTCTCCCTCTCTCTCTCTCTTCTTTATTGCACTCATGTTGCCTCTTTTGGCATGTTTATTTTTCGCCTTTCCAGACTGTAAAATGGAAAGGGCAACAGGCCACTGATCGATTTTGTATTTTAGGGCAAGTCAAACATGTATTACAGTAGGAAGCAGAAGCTGCAGGCAGCTCTGCAAGTGTAATGAGTTGTGTTTTAAAAGGCTGGTGGGAGCGTGGACCAGCGCGGCCACACAAATTTACTTTATCCTACATTGGAGGACCTTGAGGGCTTTGTGAAGGTGTGGGATCTTAATGGAGTAAACAGTGCAATGTTTTCAGGCTTCGACTGCAGTCTAAATTGTGTTTGTAGTAAACTGAACTCTCTCTATTTCTCTCTCTCTCTCTTTCTCTTACACACACACACACACACACCTGCCTGCCTGCCCCCATTCCCCAGTGATGAATATCCATTTTCATCTTTATCATACATCTTCCCTGTGCTAACACAGCAACGCCCCAAGAGAGGCAGACCATCCAGCTGAGGCCTGCAGCTCTATACACACAGAACAGAGAGAGAGAGCGAGAGAGGGAGAGCGTGCGAGAGAGAGAGAGACTCACAGACAGAATGATCTTGTTATTTCAGAATGACAAGGAAAGATGGAACTGTGCCTTCTGGCTGATTGCAGCAACTGTCCTGCAGTATGGAGTTTGTCCAGCAGCCAAGCTTCATCATTTTCATTCCCAGCATCCCACTCACAGTAAAGGTGCCAAAGGATTTAAGAACGAGCTCTGAGTAATGTAGACACATACATGTTCTATATGTGAAGTCTATAGATCAGATTAGTGAGACTCTTTATAAGCTACAGTTAATTTAAACACGGAAATGTACATTGGGTGGCACAGCTGTCTAACTGCACATTGCAGGCTTTGTGTGCATAAATAGGGCATACAGTATACATCCACCTTTGACGAAATGGGTTACGCTCTGAATGGCTCAATCGATAACACATCCACAACACAGTAAACAATGGTTAAGGCAAGCCAACCTAAGGCTCATTAATGCTCAACAATAAAAATACAGAAGCGGCGCCTTCTGTCTGTACTCTGAAAGCTTGCGGATACGGATGGACCACACGTGAGCACCCGTGCGCTGAGTGGTGGGCAGCCTTTGCTGCGGTGTCCGGGGAGCAGAGAGGGTTAAGGTCCTTGCTCAAGGACTTTGCTGAGCAGAACCACTGGAAATCTTAGGGGCAGTGTAGCCATAAGGATCAGCCATGAGGTGGCATGAGGACACGCCAAATTTTTAGCCGTTTACACCACTGCCTTTTTTGTATTTTCTGTGGTACGTACATTATCATATCTCCTTCACCCCCCAGTCAGAAACTTACGATGCTGAACTGCCCTCTAGTGGATGAATTGCTTAATATCCATGTCAACGTAAAGGACGCATAGAAGTATGTGGACGGCAACCATTACATCATTTAATAAAATTTTAAGCTTAATAAATTATAAGCTTATTATGGGACCTGTTCAGACAAGGTCACTGACCTCTATACACTACTAGGTTATGCTAAGAGTTCAAAAGTGTTCAAAACATCAAATGTTTAATATACTCCAACTGGTCTAAACCGCGATCAGTTGGTTGGCCAAATGTTTGCGCACCTTAATAGTTTTCTTGCAGTTTCCTTCTGATGTAAATACGATACTAGAGAGCTCTGTATCCAGAGAAGGACTGCTGTTGGTATCCATACCAAGCTAATAGCTAATTGTTGCCAACAGGGGGAACATCATTTGGAAAAGAGTTTCCATAGGTATTAATGCTATGTTGACTAGAGAAAGCACCATTCAGAGAAAGGTTATTATCTGTGTTATGCTAAAAGCTAACCCTAGGCGAACTTGGGAAACTGCTGGGAAAAGGGCCACATGGGTATCTGTGCTTGGCTAAAAGCTAATCCAGTCCACAGAGGGAAACACAACTAAAAACTCCAACTGGTCTGAAACGCGACTGGATGGCAAAATGTTTGCACACCTTACATCCTACTCGATTCTCGGGGGGTACAAATCTCAGTGTAACCCTGGCTTAACCCACTTATTAATTAGACAAAGCATTGCTTGAGGGTCAATCGGATCATAAAGCTCATAAAGATCAACCAAACCTCATCTTCTAGGACAACACAGCAATATAAAGCTGGGTCCGGTGCTCGACTGCTCTATGAATTAAAATAAGTCTGTACTAAACTCTGTACTGTAGTGCGAAGGCTAGTCTAGACTAATATTGAACTCATCGATTCTCCAATAATGCATAACATAGTCATCAAGGATTAGTCTAGGAAATCAAAGTGAAGTTCCAAAGTGAGTCCCACCTAAAATCACCTGTCCTGTACAAGTACTTAAGAATCCGACATTTCACCCTGTTCCTTTTCCTCGGTTTGACCATTGTTCGTGTAATTATGGTGACATTTACTGAAGACAACAGAGGACCGAACCTTGACATATTATTGTCAGTACTGTGCTGACTAACAGCCTCCCCCATCTGCAACCCACTGTATCCTCCTCACATGGTAGTGTGTGTGGCTGCAAGCATAAGCATGTGGTGTTTTAGTCTTATAGCTCTGCATATATATGTGTGTGTGTGTGTGTGTGTGTGTGTGTATGGGGGTGTGTATTGGTTCTGTGCTGACATTAAAAACACAGACCAGTAAACTGGTGTTTTTCTCTTTACCAGAGCGTGTGGGGAATAAATGCTAAGCGCAACCGCAAGCACACCGGTAATTACACAGGATGCACAGCACCGAAGGGCTAACAGTCTGCTTGTGGGTGTGTCCAACACAACAGCACTGGGAACAAACACACACACACACACACACACACACACACACACACACACACACACACATACACACTTCATTATCTAACCTTTTCAGTGACACTTGAAATCTCCTCCGTTAACCTGCTGTGGGTAAGCTAACGGCTAAGGGTGAGCTAAAAGGTGGGGGGGCTAAAAGCTAACCCTTGCCAATGTAGCTTGTTGGCTTGCCTTAGTTTTTAGCCTAGCACAGTCCTTGTGGTTATTATCTGTGTATTATCTTGTTATGCTAAAAGCTAGCCTTAGGCGGACTGGGGAAACTGCTGGGAAAAGGATATACCACATGGGTATCTGTGCTAGGCTAAAAGCTAATCCAATCCACAGAGGGATTGGCAGCCAAAAGCTAGGCCTAAAAGGTAACCCTTGCCAATCGGGGAGTAGTATCACTTGTAAAAGTGCCCCACGGGTGTCCGTGCTAGTCTAAGAGCTAACCCTGGCCAACTGGGGAAAGCATCACTTGGAGAAGGGTCATGCGTTGGTATCCATGCTAGGCTAAAAGCTAACCCTAGCCCTACCCTAGAGAGGGGCTTCAATGTGCATCAATGCTAGACTAAATACTCAGTTTAGTCAACTAGGGAAGGGCCTTCGTTGGTATTGGTGGCAGGCTAAATATGAACCCCAGTCGACCTGGGGAGGCACCACTTGGAGAATGGGCACCATGGGTATATGTGCTAGGCTAAAAACTAAGGCAAGCCAACCAGCTACAATCTCCTCAGCTAGCTAGCTGTGCCGAGAAGACAGCAAAAACAGTGTTAAAAAACTATGCTAACTAAACAAAACTATTCTCTGCTACATGAATCCTACTTGAAACATCAAAGTGATGTTAGCCTGCCAATCACAAGCATGTGAAAGCAACAGCATGTTTCATTCCAGTTCAAAACCTCTTCTTAAGACACTTAAGCCAGGGTTCAGCAGGTTAAAGGGTTAAGAAACACGTGAACACAAAGTGCCTAACAAACAGCATTCCGGGTCCATTTTTTTGGAGTTCTGACTTGCCACTGCATTCCAGCAAAACCATGAGGCCTGCAGCTAGTACACCCGTGAGTCACGAAGCAGCACAACTAAGAGTCACATTTAGCATCTCGACTTATTAGGGATGGGAGAACTTTTACTTTAACTGCCTACTCAGCTGATTTCAGTAATGTTCATCAGTTTAATGTGCCAATATGGCTTCCAAATATCAATCAGGATTACGCCTCATCACTTGCTTTCTTCTTTGGGCCAGCTCTAGATTTCGATCCCTGTCTTTCTCTTGATCCCACCCTTTCCCTTTTGTCCACTCACTTTTGAAGTGAGCTTTAATATTTCATGCTCCTGTCAGAGATAGATTCTCTTCTGCCCATCTGAATGGATCACATCACTGACCACAAGCATGCATGCACTCGCTCCTACCTGCCCCGCTACACCTTTAGGCTCCTCATCCAGCATGCATATATGTCTACCACCCACCCATATTCTGAATGAACCAGCTTTCCAGTTTCCAGTTTTCTCAGGTAGTAATCTTGCTATTTGCTATTTTCCCTGTATCTCTAATGCAGTCAATCATCCAAGACATGCTTTTTTAGCTTAGCGCTGGAGCTACAAGGCTAATGTAGCTAGCAAGTAATGGAGGCTTAGAGCCCACTTGTTAGCACTAAATCATCTTACACTTGCCTCACGCTGTTCAATAATCTCAAACCAGGCTTGTTCGTGTGGTTTCCAGTAGTCTCTAATTCGAGTGGGCGATGTGGTAAAAATATTATAATCACGATATTTAAAGACAATTTCATGATACACAATATTTATCGCTGTTCAAATACTGAGTACAT
The DNA here is from genome assembly GCF_030463535.1 of Salminus brasiliensis. Lineage (NCBI taxonomy): Eukaryota > Metazoa > Chordata > Actinopteri > Characiformes > Bryconidae > Salminus > Salminus brasiliensis. Next base: position 6,656,302 of record NC_132880.1, read on the forward strand.
TTATGTACATTTAAAATCTGCTGCACGTTATCTAATTAAACAGCACTAATTACACTTTCTGTAATGAAATGTGCAGTTGATCAGTGTTCTGGAAGCACTGAGAATATCCATGATAAGCTCGCTTGTATCGCGTTAACATTGCCCAATATTGCCCATCCATAGTCTCCAGAAATCCTACAACATCATCATGTGATCTACAGGCCAAACCACTGCCAAAATGGCCAGATCAGGCCAAGTTCAGCCCAAGAGCTGACTACAAGGTGCATAAAGAACTCTCCAACAATCCTAAAATACCATCACGGGATCTACATGTAGCTCTTACTACGGCTGATGTCAAAGTACAGCATCTACTTTCAGAAAGACAACAAAGAAGTCTGATTTTCATTGAAGATGTGCAAGGAGGAACAGCAAGGGTTTCTTTGGTCTCTTTCTGATAGTAGATGCTTTGACTCCAACCGTCATAAGAGCTACCTGTAGATCCCGTGATGGCATTTTAGGATTGTTGGAGACTTCTTTATGCACCTAGTGGTCAGCTTTTGGGCTGAACTTGGCCTGATCTGGCCATTTTGGCAGTGGTTTCACTTGATTTAGTGATTTAGTGGGACAGTGGAACAGCCGATTTCTAATCATTCTGAGATCTCTTTAAACTCCTTCCCAGACTCATCTGCATCTACACCTTAGTTTCTGAAGGCCTCTGAAAGCTCTTTGGTGATATCACTCACTTCAACAGTAAAGAACAAACCAAACTAAACGTCTGGGGTTGTAATAAGACCCTGTTCACCTCTGGCAACTCTGGCAAGTGGCTAGTACAAAGTACAGGTGTGAACGGGACTATGTGTTTTCCCCAACCTCTCAGAGTCATTCAGATGTTGGGATTCCAGACCCAGACTGTAAAATCACAAACAGCCCACACTGAAACATGAGCAGCATGGCGGCATTAACGTGGACCATGCCTCTCGTCCAGAGGAAATGACGTGAGAAATCTGATCCAATCATTTTTGATTGGACCACCCAAAACACATATTACTACCAGACTGACGAACCAATAACACTAAACACGTCTTGGAAGAAACCTACTTTTGTGGTAAGGGCCAAATTATGTCCTTAATGATGGCTGAAGTGCTTGATCGCTTGATGTTTTTAAGCATCCTCTTGCTGTATAACTGAAAAACAAGTCTGACAGGTGCACTATAGTGTCTAGGTCGCTACTTTGTTTCATTAAACAGGTTCTAACCACAAATGCATTCATTTAATGGAACCCGGTGAAGAGTGACCATTTCACCCATACCAATGTCACTTGCTTGGCAACTCAAACATCTCAGGACTTCCCACTCTATTGTTCGCCTTCCTGTGAAGTTCTTATCTGACGGATCATTTAGAAATATGCCCCCACGCCCGCGAAGATCAAAACATGTGCTGGCTGTGAGGCATTCGTGGATCTGTGCACATGCTTGTGAATCCAGGCAGGTTAGCAATGCCAGATAATACATAGTTGTCCAGCATGGTTTCCAACGTTCTACAAGAAGACTAGAGTGCAAGTTTTATGTAAACAGAGCCCAAGAGGTACCATTCATTCTTCAGTCCATCTAAACAGTATTTAACACAGAGAGCCTGCAGTGGCTCAGCTCCACCCATTAATGCTAAACTCTCTTATCTCCAAAATGTCAGCATTACAAGAGAGAGTAAAAACCTTCTAAACAATAACATAAAGATTTCATTTGAAGTAATTTTAGAGCATTTTTATTGGTTCATTTATCATGATAAACTATATGGACAACAATTTCCTCTGAAATCAAGGGTGTTAAAAAACTGTCTACTGTCCAGGGAAGACTTTCTGCTAGTTTTTAAAGCATTGCTGTGAGGATATGAAAGGGCATTCATAGACAAGAGTGTTAATGAGGTCAGGATGGAGGCCCAGCCATCATTCTAAAAAACACAGTTCCACTGCTGCAGCCTAGCCTGGGTGCTTAATATCCCTCTAGCCCATGCCTAGCATTAGGCATGGTGCCAAAAGGTTCATGTTTATCTGCTCCAGAGAGTCCTATTCTATTGGCAGTACTTCTCTACAGGGACTAGACAAGTTTTGTGTATACTGGCAGATCTGAGTCAGCAATGGGTGCAACCTAAAGTAGCTGAATGCGAAGGGATTAGAAGGGATGTCCACAAACTGCCAAATCTGAACTGTCAAAAAAAAAGTCAAAAACAGAAAAGACAGAGATACAAAGTCTTTTTTTCATGACAGAAATGGTATATCCCAACAGAGATCTCACTTACAGTATGCATTGAAGCCTGGTAGTCTGTTTAATTCTAGAAAAAGTGCCGTGTAAAAATGAATTATGACTGGTTTTAGAACATAAACTGAACATAAGAACATAAATGTCAAGTGGACCTAAAGGAAACATAATAAAAGCAAGAGCCGTGTAAGATATGAGCCTTTTAAATAAAAATAAATATATAAAAAATGAAAGACTGTCCCAGACAAGTATTCTGTCAATAAATTTATGTAGGGGCCTAGCAAAAAGTGCTTTTTTATATACTATATGATCACCATCCCACTTCATCCCCAACGTAGTAAAGGATGGAGCACCAACCATCATTCCAGAGAACACAGTTCCACTGCTTCAAAGCTTAAAGCTGGGGACGGGGGGGCCTCTAGCCCATGCTTGGCATTTGGAATGGTGCCAATAGGTGCCAAACTGCTCCCGAAAGTCCTATTCTATTGGCAATATTTCTCTATAGGGACTTTGTGTCAGCAATGGGTGAAACATAAAGTAGCTGAATGCATTCATTACTAAACACTAGAGTGTTCCAACAATCACTCATGGTCAACAGTGGGGTTATTGAACACAAGGTTGTGGGTTCAATACCCACGTCTGCTAAGCTGCCACTGTTGTGTCACTGAGCAGGGCCCTAAACCTTCTCTATTTTAGATGTGCCGTAGCATGGCTTTCCCTGCGCTCTGACCCCAGTGCCGCTGTACCATGCAAGTGTAAAGGTAATTAAACTGAAATTAAAATGATACATTCACCAGTAACCAATGACAACCAGAAGACAAACAAAAAGCTATTACAATTTGGGACGCGATTCCTTTCCAACTTCAGCAGTTCTCAGTGGCGATCCAAATGCGCAGCAGCATTCAGCACTGACCCTGACTGGTCAACAGCTGCCCACAGCGGCGTTTAAAGATATACTAGTCTCAGCAACTCATAGTTCGGACACACCAAGCTAGGAGACACTCACCAGCTTCTTTGCCCTCCGTCGCCCCCTGGTGTTCGTCCAGCCTCAGGTCGCTCAGCAGGTGCTCCAGGATTTTGTGCGGCGTTCCGGACACCACCACGTACCTGTCGGACACAACAGAGGATGAAGAGTCGGACGGGTAGTCATCGTCGGTGGAGCAGACTGAGTACGAGCTGCTGCTCCACCCCCTGCTGCTTAGCACGTCATCTTCGTCGTCTTCCTCATCGTCAATGTAGCGAAAGTGCGGGACGTCGAAGGTGGCTCCTGCGGCGTCATCCTTAGAGCTGCTGCTGTCGCTGCTACACTCAGAGCCTTCATCGTCATCGTCATCATCCTCTTCCTCCTCCACCAGAGTGACGGGTTTGAGGCTGAGGCGGTTCGGCCGGACGCTGGCCATTTCGGCCCGGGTCACTGCGTCATGCCTCAGGCTAGGTGCGGAGGTGAGCCAGGCACACACTGCCCTGCTCCAGCAGCCCAGGCCCAGTCTGGGTGCACCAAGTCGGCCACACAAACTCTCCCTCACGTACACACACAGACACACACACTCCCTCTATGGCTGCCTGACTGCACAGCAGAGCAGACACTCCCTGCACTGTCACTGCTGCTGCTGCTGCTGGAACCTGAATACACACAAGCACTATGTTCTGCGGCAGGAGAAAAAGCCTGTATTCCAGCACACACACGCTCACAAACACACAAACACACACTTGCACTTTGCATTCAAGCACCGTTCACAACCGCAAACACACACTACAGCAGGACACACATAAGCATAAACACACAAACACCCATCAAGGGCACACAAATGCTCTTCCTCCCTAGCCTTAGCTTTACAGCTGGAGGCACACGCTCACACACTCCATGCGTACGCGCACACACCCTCATTGCAAACTCCCAGTCTGTCAGAGGCCGCTGCACTCTCTGCTCTTGCGAGCTCTGCAGCCTGAGTTTATGAAAACGCTGAGGGGAGGGGGCCAGTGATTGGTGATTGGAAGGAGGAGGGAGGAGGAGGAGGGCGGCTTAGAGGAGGTGATTGAAGGAGGAGGAGACAGAATGCTGAAATAGAAAGAGAGAGCCAGAGGGATGGGTTGCTCACCTCCTATCGCTTTCGTCCTCTTTGACTCCTCCCCCAGCTGTCTGCGGAGATGTCCGGTCCGACGCCACTCTCTGAAGCACCAGCACGTCCTGACCCCTCTCCTTCAGGCACACTCGCACTGCTCCCTCACCCTGTGCCTGAGAGAGAAAGAGAGAAAGGGAAAGAGTGACCCATCATTTGTTATCAGCCCTGAGGCCTTTCAAATACAAGCAATTCTGAAGATTTCTGGACAGTTCTCTTAAAGGCTGTCAACATGGAGACCTTATAACACATGCATAAGCACGGAATAACACCAGACATGCTAAACTTTATACATGTCAGTAGTGCAAACGATTCTGATGCCCTCAAGCTAAAGCAATAGTTTAATATGTAAAGATTCAGACCAATTTACAATGATGCAATAACTGATTACAGAGCATTATTTGAGTTAACTCAACTTAGCTCAGTCCAAAGTTCTCCTAACTCACATTTTTACCTCTCCATCTCAGTTCCCTGGCCAGTAGATACTGAATTGAGCCTCGAAAACATGAGTAAATGAGCTTTTATGAATGTAGGGCCACTATATAACTGAAACATACAGGAAACGTCTTCCAGCTCCTCCCAACCCTTCAAAGCCCTTGTCGGAACTTCAAAACACATTCCTGGAGCTGCAACCAAACACAAACAATCTTATTCAAATGCTCATGCTATGTTAACCACAACCGCCGCAATCCTGCTTGGCTGGCCGGCGGCTGGATGTGACGTGCATGATGGTGCATGCCACGACTTGGCATCTCTGGAACATCCCTCAAGAGACACAAACACATAATTATATGTATAGACATGCTTTTCAAAGAGCCGAAGACAGGAGGCAATCCATTCACTCCTGCACTGAGAGGGGGCAGCCTGAAGGGGGTGCAATACTGCAAGTTTCAGCTCAGGTGGACTTTATTTTCTGCCAGTTCCTCAGCCGCTTGACATGCTGCTATACTCGAGGGATGATCATCAGGGATTACACAAAAGATACTAATGAAAACTTCAAATCCAGCCATGAAATGCCATGGCACAATGCCAGTTAGGTTATCCCTGTACTAACCCACTCGATTTAACATACTCAGTTTATGACAACTTTGATAGGTAGATGAGGAACAGTATATTGTGCTGTGGAGGTCATAGTGGGAGGGGTCTCATGGGGGCCATGCCCACCCAGTTAGACTGGTAATTGGCCTGTATAGTCTAGTTGGCAAATCATACACTTTTAAAAAATAGAAGTATAAATGGTTATTTGAAAGATGCCATGGAAGAACTTGGTTTAGTTCCATAAAGAACCATTTTTCCTCAAAACTGTGATGTGGAGGTCATTGTGGCAGGGTCTCATGGGGTCCATGCCCACCCAATTAGACTAGTAATTGGCCCTATATAGTCTGGTTGGCAAATAAATCACTCTCTCAATCAAATAAATCACTAAAAATATGTGCAAATGGTTCTTTGAGAGATGCCATAGAAGAACCAGTTTAGTTCCATAAAGAACAGAGGTGTCAAGTAACGAAATATAAATACAAATAAACTGTTTGGCTATTTATACTTTACTGGAGGCATTATTTTTCAGCTAACGTTTTACTCCTACTCCTTTCATTTAAAAAAAAGCCAGTTAAATTGTGCCATCCAGAAAGCGTGACATAACAGACGCTTGTAGCCTAGTATGAAGATGTCCATGGCAGAGACTCCCAATTAAGCACCAAATTTACATTTCAATAAAGGTTATTGATAACGGGCCTCTGAAGTTTGACTTTTTGCACCATTATATTACTTATAAGCAACTAAAAAAAAAGGCGTTTTTGGGGAGGGGGGGTTAAGGACTATAGGCCCCTGTGGCGCGACCTAAGCTTTTGGCATTTGTTTTCCTTTTATTTATTTTTTATATTTTTATACTTTAAGTAGTTTTGAAACCAGTACTTTTACACTTTTACTGGAGTAAAAAGCTTAAGTTGATACTTCAACTTCTATATAAATCTCCACTTCTACCTTAGTACCTTCTACTTTTGACACCTTCGATAAAGAACCATTTTTTTTGTAATGATGTTAAGATTTAAGATCAGTTTAAAGGTGAATCCTGCTGAAATAACTTTTTGTACCACTTTATTTTAGTATTTTATTCCCCTTCATGTCAACAACACAACACTCAAAAAGTTATAGTTTTGCATTTGCAAAGAATTAACCAGGACTGTGGACACAAGCGCCCTATATATAGCCTCACCTCAGTGCTATGACATTGAATATACTCTGTATTGGAAACATGCAGATTTACTGCAGTTTGCTGTAAAACTGGTGCTTTTTGGAGGTCAGTTTACATGTCCCTAATCATTAAGGTGTTTTGTGTTCAATCTAACCATTTTGCTACACAGTTTTACCTTAAGACAAACCATTAGCATAAACTCAAGGTGTGAGATCATAAGCTCCCAAGATAAATTCATCCTGTTTGCCTATACTTTGACAAGTTGTAATACATAATGAAGAAAAATGGAGGATCCTTAAACAGCTGTGGGTACGTATTAGAGCAGTAAAGTATTGTCATTTTTGAGTTGTGTAATTAAAACAGTAAATGACTGTAGAAACTGCTGCCAGTAAATTATTGTAATTTATACTAATTTTATGCAGCGTGAGACAAGCATCACTCCATCGGTCCTCTAAGCAAAGTGAACAAAATTAAGAGAAGGAAACGTACTTCCGAATGCTGCACAAGCAAATCTGTCCTATCATCGTCTTAAGCAATCCTCTGTTTCTCAGCTTGTCAGAACTCATGTAAATCAAAACTGTCCATGGCATTCATTTGATTTCATATTGAAAATCACTGAAAAGTGCCCTCCTCACATTTAAAGCTAACTGCCCAGCCTAAAGAGACACATCCATCACTATTTATGATGGCTGTGTTGTACGTGCCAAAAAGAGTAGTGATTGACTTTTATATGAGCATTTACAACCTTTCTTAGTCCCTTACAATTAAACAGGCTGTCTTTAGCCTGGTTCAGCACAACAGTCTCTAGAGGTTATTCAATCAGTGGCAACATACCTTGCTCATAAGTGAGGTCAATGAAAAATGGTCAAAATGGTTGGAGCTGACAGCAAGGCTACAGTAACTCAGATAACCAATCTGTACAACTGTAGTGTCCGGCCTGGAGGCCAATGGGTCACAACTGCAGAAGACCACGTCAGGATCCACTTCTTTCTGCCAAGAACAGACAGCTGAGGCTGCAGTGGGCACAGGCCCCTCAACACTAAACAGTTCCAGACTGAAAAAATGTACCCTGGTCTAATGACTCTGGACTTCTGCTGATCTGGACTTCAGTAGGGTCAGAATTTGATGCCAACAGCACAAATCTATGGACCCAACAGTTCAGGCTGGTGGAGGTGGTGTAATAGTGTAATGATGAGGGGAACGTTTCCATGGCACACTTTGGGTCTGTTAATTCCAATCATCGCTTGAAACCAACAGCCTATGAATTCAAAACAGGCCTCGCAGTTACCATATATGAACTATTCTACATGTCCAAATGTTTGTGGACACTCAGCTTGTCTTGTGGACACTCAGCACAAACACACAGCTTGTCTAGTCCCTCTGGAGCAGATAAACATAAACCTATTGGCACCATGCCTAATGCCAGGCATAGGCTAGAAGGGTACAAAGCCCCCCAGCATTGAGCTGTGGAGCAGTGGAGCAACTGTGTTCTCTGGAATGATGGTGCTCCATCCATTACATCTGGGATGAGCATGAGGTGGGGTGGTGATCATCCAACATCCTAATCGCACTAATGCTCTTGTCGCTGAAGGCAATCAAATCCTCACAGCAATGCTCCTCCATAATCTAGTAGAAAGCCTTCTGTGGACAGTAGAAACAGTTCCGGAAGAAACAATAAATGAGCAGGTGTCCCAATAATTTAGTGCACATGTACTAGAAAAGAAATATATATTTTTTAATGTAACAAAAATCTCTTTTTCATAACAGATTTGTTTTTGACAGCAAGCAACCTCTCTGTTTTTTGTGTGTGTGTGTGTGTGTGTGTGTGTGTGTGTGTGTATGAATGTGTGTTTTTTCAGTGTTTCAGTGTTTTTCCAGGCTGGGCTCAAATGCAGCGTTTGATGGCGAAGATGAAAGGTATGGAAGGGATTACAGATACCTGACACTGGCTCCATCTTTACACACACACACACAGATGCACACATTCACACCTGGCCCTACAACACAGGTGTGTAAAGCTACTATATACAGTGCTTAGAAACACTTGCATGTACATGCCCACGCTCCAACACCAAATATCTACACAAAAATGTCTGACAGTCAAGGGAGATTCCATGTTTGTAGCACCTGGAGTCACCGTGTTCATCTAAGATGCCGTCCAAAAACATAAAACACAAGCAGGTCAAACACACACACACACACACACACACACACACACACACATATATAGAGGATTCCGTGTGCAGGTGTCTGGATAGCCGAAACAAACACAAAAACAAAAAAAAAACAAAGCTGAGAACATCTTCTGCAGTGTCCTACATGGAATCCTTCCCTTTCATAAATCAAACTGCTATTTTCTCCAGCTATGACTAAGCTGACATCAGAACAGGTGTTGCTTTCTATTTAAGACTGAGATTAATAAGTGCATCGCAACGTTGAGTCATGTCCTCAAAGAGTCTTCAAGGCTTTGACATTCGTACATCCTAGACAGTCATGCCTGTGTGTTTGCGTGTTTCTTCATTTGTCATTCGTTGCTTATGCTCTTTTCTCAGAAGAGAATTCCAAAACTGGAACTTTTCGGGCCCATGGATCAGCTGTATGTCTGGAGGAGGAGGAATGAAGAACACACTGAAAAGAACACATTGTCCACACTGTTGAAAGGACAAGATCCTTGAGGAACTTTTGGAGGTTCTTCAAGTTGAGGTCATAGAGAAATCTCTTAAGATGCTTTGATGAACCTTCAAGAAACCATTTGTCTTTCCTTGAATGTTCCTTATAGCTATAGAGGTCCCTCCACAGTCTCAAGTTGAGAAACCTATGACGGTGACTCTGTGATGGTCTGGTGCTGATTTGCTTCCTCTAGCACTGGAAATGCTGTGTACTGTGTGGAGGGCAAGGTGGATTCAACCAAGTGTCTCAAGGAAATCCTATGAGAAAATGTCTTGCCGCATGTGAGGAAGCTGAAGCTTGAGTGTCACTGGACCTTCCAACAGGACAATGATCGCGAGCATAACTCAAAGTCCACCAAGGCTGGTTTCAGAAAAAGTCCTGGAAGATTCTGGAGTGGTCGTCACTCAGTCGTCTGACTTGAACCCCATAGAAAATCTTTGGTGGGATTGGAAGAAGGCGGTTGCTGCAGCAAACCCAAGAATATTAGTGAACTGGAGACCATTGCCCATGAGGATGGGCTAAGATGTCTCAGGAATGAAGGCAGAAGCTGCCTGGTTGCTGGCTATGAACCATGTTTGCAGCAGGTCATAATAGCAGAAGCATGCTATAGTAACAACTAATGACGCTTGTCATTATTCAAAGGGTTGAATAATTCTGAGGCTGCAGTCGTCATTGGTTGTCGGAAGAATTTGTTCTATTAGTTCTAATAGTTATAAGTGGTAAGCTTTAAATTGGTCTAGAATACCTGGTCTTTCCTAACCATGACTGTAAACAAGCCATAGCCCTAACAAGCTGATGAAGGTCTGAGACCTTGGTAAAAGTCATCTGAGAGCTCAAATCTCTTGAGGTATCCAAATCTTTGCATGATGCTCCTTTTAATTTTTGCACTCTTAAATTGTACAAAACATTTGACCAGTAGTGTATAATAAACACTATATGGACAAAAGTATTGGGACACCAGCTCATTCTGTGATCACCACCCCACCTCATGCCCAACTTACAAACTCGTCCCAAAAGTACTGGAAGGAGCCCTGTCGTTCTAGAAAACACAGCTCCACTGCTCCACAGCTCAATGCTGGGGGGCTTTATACTCCTCTAGCCCACGACCCCTGGCATTGGGCATGGTTCCAATGGGTTCATTTTTATTTGCTCTAGAGAGTCCTATTCTATTGGCTGTTTTTTCTCTAGAAGCTGTGTGTGTATACATCTGCACATCTGTGACAACAATGGGTGAAACTTAAAGTCGCTAAATGCATTCATTAGAAGGGGTGTCCACAAACTTTTGAACATACAGTGTATATACAGCACGTGAAACTGTGTGTGTGTATCCCCTGAAACACACTGCGTGCGCCATGCGTGCTGCCTTTTTGATGATTCATTCAGTAGCGAGCACCTGGCAGGTGAGCTGGCAGTGATGTCATCCAAAACTCCACCCAAGGATGTACGGTGGGCCTGGGTGGGCGGAGTCAGACAGGTAATGACCTGTTTTTCGTTCTGAAGGACACTGCAGCTGCCGGCTGCGCTCCAGACAGCGCAACATCAACATGACTCACTGTGTGTGCGCATGTGTGAGTGTGTGTGCTTGTTGTGGGTAATTATAACTCACTCTCTCTCTTACTCAGACCGACCAAACATGGGCAAACATCTCACCGCTGTTCAGAATCACACTCAGAATCACGCTAATAAACCCACAGATGACACTAAAGTGTCAGCGCTAAAGGTTCTGAGGTGTTGAAGTTAACAATACTGCTCATTCGGTCTCATTAGGCATAAAATAAAACAAGCTAACACTGAGTTGTTTCCCAAGCCTCCTCACTCACTCTTTTAAAAAAAGGTCCCACTTCTAGTCCCTGACCTGGGTCATGGATCCCATCCAATAACAGCAGACTAGAAATAAACATATTTCAGACATATTAAATTAATATCCTGCCTAAAAAAAAAAAACATGCACTACAACATTCACTATATGTCCAAATATTTGTGGACACCCCAACTAATGAATGCATTCAGCTGCTTTATGTTGCACCCATTGCTGACACAGATATGCAAATGCACACACACAGCTTGTCCAGTCCCTGTATAGAAGCACTGCCAATAGAATAGGACTTCCTGGAGCAGATACCCATGAACCTATTGTCACCACGCCTAATGCCAGGCATGGGCTAGAGGAGTATATTGGTATAGCAGTGAGCTGTGAAGCAGTGGAACTGTGTTCTCTGGAATGATGGATGGTGCTCCATCCAATACTTCTAGGATGAGGTGGGGAGTTGGTGATGAGGTGGGCTGGTGGTCATCCAACATGCAATCATCACAGCAATGCTTCAAAATCTAGTAGAAAGCCTTCTGTGGACACTAGAGACAGTTACTCCAACAAAAGACATCACTGGACATCAGTCAAATCGAGTCCTTCTGCCATAATGATCGTTTTGCACTCCAACTACAACTGACTGGTGTGCTCGCTTATTTATACATGGGGTGGTCAGAATATTTTGATATGACCGTCTACATGAGTATACATCTGCACACAGTCATGCATGTCATTAGAAATGCTCAGTGTGTTTTCCAGAGCTGAAAGCAGCACACACATACACTGTGGTCAAGCAGTTCACTTTGCAGTTTGACCTTGCGCCAGTGAAGCCTGCCATGCGCCTCAGACCCATGGGAGTGCGTGAGTGATGAGGAGCCGTTCGCCGTCCTACCCGCAGAGTGAAGGATGCCGGGACACGGACCCAACAGGACGCCTGCCATCAGCCACAGCCCGGATACCTGCATTGTTGGAGGCCAGAGCGGAAACTGCCGGAAGACCTTTGCTCACCCAGACAGAGTACAACCCCCTCCACCCACCCTCACCATGAAAGAACACTTTGGCCTGGGAATGACCCCAAGCTTTAGCCTGGGTCAAATAAGCGTGGCTGTGACATGACAGCAGCATGCGCACAATGCTGGAGTTACCTAACGGAGTTTAATTGGCCGAATATTCTCAACCCTGCTCTCCAGCTCGAGTGCGCTTGATCCAAAATAACCCAAAGACAGAATGTTTTCCCACATTCCCATCGAATGCCGCTACTGCCCTGCCTGTCAGTCAAACTCCCCCTCCCGCCCGCCTGTGTGTACTAGGGCAGTGGCGCTGATGGAAACATCACTCCGACCGCATGGCTGTTACGTAACTCAATAAAAACACCTAAATTAACAAACAAAGCCCCAGAGGCTGCTGGGAAAAAGCGCCAGAGATGTACCTGATAACAAACCCGTTTATCTGCAGCGAGCACATTTCTCTAGAGTGTCTCCAAAGTCAACACGCTGCTACTCCAGGGAGCAAGGGCCAGTGGCTGCTTACACAGATGGGGGATCACACACTTTCATATGCGAACATCAACTCCATCTTGCATAACATGCATAGTTATCAAAGGCACTTTTTAATTTAACCCATTAATGACCATATCTGAAACGTTCAAGTTGTTGGTCCATGCACTTTTCCATTTAATGTTCAAAATGACTGACACGTGGCTGCATGTCTGCCATTCAATCTACTGTTCTCTATTAGTAACATGCTGAGGAACTGAGGCATTACTTGAAATGTAATAAATGTGAACTCACAGCTGGAAAATTCATCAATTCTGAACAAGAAAACACTGTAAGTATAAGAATACACTATAAGTCACACATCACTTGCTTTATTATCAGCAATCTGAACATAAACGTCGATAACAAGTGCTTGGTTTTTCAAATACACTCACTTGGGAAAAATATAGCGCATCCAACAAGAACAAGAGCGGCTCGCTGTAAGAGCCAAGCTATCCAGCTTGGTTTGATAACTGTCTTGGTATGATAAGCTATGCTAATGTTCTGCTAAAAATGAAACCTGGCTGAATGAGCTCTATAGTATGTTAAAGGTGCACGTATTTGTCACTGTACAGTGTACAGTGAAATGTGTCCTCCGCATTTAACCCATCTGGTAGTGAACACACACTCACACACACAAACACATGTGTTAGGGGCAGTGAGTACACACACACACCCAGAGCGGTGGGCAGCCAACTCCAGCGCCCGGGGAGCAGAGAGGGTAAAGGGCCTTGCTCAAGGGCCCAACAGTGGCAGCTCGCCGAGCCCGGGAATCGAATATGAAGGGGAATCTACTAGATTTTCAGATATTTGGAACCCTCTTCTTACCTATCTAGATGGCTGGCAAGTACCTAATGTGTACCAAATGTTTGCAAAATGTATAAATGTGCAGCTCAGTGGATAGAAGTGAGGAACTATATGTACACACACACACACACACACACATATATATATATATATATATATATATATATATATATATATATATATATATATATATATATATGTGAGTTCCATAATTATGTAATAGCATAATAATTCATAATAGCAAATTTCGACAATCATATTTCCTAAATTCTACACATTGGCTTAATATATATTTTTTTCTAATTATTTGACCAAGATTTATCTTTTTACACAAGCAAACGACAAATAAAAATGTTAGCCACTTCAAAAGTCAGGGCTACACTTCTCCACCCCATGTTAGTTTGGGCCCTGCTCCTCTCTATGTATAACATCAGGAGCATTTACACATACTTTTTTCATTATGAGTGAAAGCACACTATGAGGAACAAATGCAGCTGCGACTTCAATGAGATTATAAAGTGAGACAAACTCTTAGCCAAGTATGTGAGAATTATATAACCAGTCATAACTCGAAGACAGGAATTCAGAGTGGTTTGAGGAATGTAATGTAGTCTGGCTTGGGCTGTGAGTTCCATGTACTCAGCAGGGGCCTAAGCTGGTGAGATACATTGTCTAGCCAACCTGTATCAGTTTGGACAACTTCAGAACTTCCATATCATCACAACAGTGATTATGGGGTAGTGAGGGACTGGTTTGCAGTTGGTTTCTGACCAGGGACACCCAACGAACCTTGCCATTTTGAATATGCTTTAACCCACTCTGTTGTCTGGTCATACTGACACAGTTTTAGTTTGTTTAGTAGAGCTGTCTCAATACTCTTGAAGGTGGACCAAAATACAGAGATGCCCATGTAACGCTCAATGTACCTGATCACTATCTCTCACCTGTGAAAGTATCTAGTAATAAACCTACAGACAAAGGAGAGAAGGCCCACAGCCAGGTTCTCTCCTCCCTTTCCTTCCCTGCTTTCCTGTCCCCCTCCTCTGCCAAGCCAATGTTCATCACTCATTTTTCAGGACATTACCTCACCATACTTTCCTGCAGCGTATCTCTCTCTCTCTCTCTCTCTCTCTCTCTCAGCCTAGCGACCTCTCTCTCTCTTTCTCTCATCCATAACTATGCTTGAAGATATGACAAGTCTTTTCTTCATCTGTGGTCCAACAGAAACATCCTGAGCTCTAAACTCATATCAACTTTTCCATCTTCGGCTCCTCTCATGTCCTCAGATACACTCAGCGGCAGTCCCATATCAAAAGCATTGGTTGATGAAGCATTCGGTCAAGGGTTTCTGAAGGTGTCAAATAAGCTTGTATGGAGGAATGTCAGGCAGGAACCACCTTTGGTTCTCTAGAGAACCTTAAGTACATGGTTCTTCAAAGAATCACCTTCACATTGAAGAACAATTTTGCCAACCCTGGTCCTGGAGGACTCCTTGTCCCAGCACACCTGATCTTGCTATTCAGCTCATTAACAAGCTCTCCCCGAGTTTAAGGCAGGATAGGGGGTCCTCCAGGACCAGGGCTGGAAACCACTGGCTTAAGGAACCTCCAAATGAATCACTTTTTAAAGCTTTATGAACCTACATGTGATGTATAGTACACTTTTCTCTTTCCATGTGTCCAAGAATGGCGTCAACAGTGTAGCACCAAAAAATTGGTAAGAACACTCAGAGGTCCACCTGCTGCCATCCTGCTTTCGTGTGTGTGTATATATGCGTGTGCAGGGCTGACATAAGGCCTACAGCGTAAAGGAAAGGAAAGGAGGGTTTCATGGAAAGCCTACAGGAAGCACTTGGCGTTCCTTTCCTGTGTTACTGAACACAAAGTAACTTAGGGAAACTGTGTATGTGTGAGCTTGTATTCGCATCAGGGTGTGTTCACAGCTGCAGACACCCCATGCATCCCAGAAAGCCTGGCTGCAATCTGAAACTAAAAGGGTCGAGGTCGTGCTGCGATACGGTAAGTCACCCCTTTTACTGGAAAAAGGTCACAGTCAGCAATCAAAAGGGCTGGGACAGGAAGACACCATCTAATCACTTACCCATCAAAACACAATGCTAAATGTGGGAACGAAACACCGCAAGACCCTCAGGTTATCCGATTTACAATACCTGCCGCACTGTGAAGTATCCATTTTTACGTATTATGTACCACACAGGAAACCTCCTTCTCATAACAACGGAAGTAATCAAATTACACGAGCTGCAGAGGTTTCTTGGCCAGGAAGGCACTGATCTGAATCTCATCTGCAGACTGAATCTCTGCAGTTGTCTGAGCTAATTGGGTTAAAGCTGCTCTAAGTAATTTGCTAATTAATGGCTCGCTAATCTCGGAGGCCAGGACCTTGCATAGGCTAATGGGAAGCTAGGAGATTTCAGAAGTACCCTGGAAACCAACCACCAAATCTTTCTCAAGTTGAGCTGCATGGCTAAAAACAAGTATGCTAACGCCTGCAACTTAGCCTAGCAATTTTGTCTCAGTTTCAAAACTCATGAAATGAGAATGCTCTGGTGGTCAAGCTTTCGAATGAATGTTAACCAATGACTGTAGAAAGCGTGGACAATGCAACATCTCTCAAAAGTGAAGCCTCCATGGGTCTAGCACCGCTGCTGGCTGGCTGCAGTATACAGTAAGGCTGAAGTTTGTGTAAAATGGCCAATTTTACTTTTAATTAGTTAGCCAGCTAACATTAGTGAGACACATTTGGTCTGGGAAAAGAGTCTAGGCGGCTCTACCAAATGAGTAGCCGAGTCTGGCTCCACCTCTGATCTCTACTGCACAGGCTCTGGTTACAAAATTGACAACATGGCAGACAACTGTCCACGTTTTCTACAGTCATTAATGTTAACAAACTCTTGATACTGAGACTACTGTGTTGTTGCAAATTCCATGACTAGCATAGCAAGCTAGTCACATCAAACAAAGTAGAAAAATGCCCCCAGTGATGCCTCATTTGTCCAGGTTCACAGGCCAGTGGAAACCATCTTGCAATATTCTGTCCTTGAATACTTTAGTGAATGAATAGCAGCATGGTGTAACTGAATGAGGCAACGTATTGCTCTCTTCCTTCCAAGTCATCTAAGCACAAGCTCTTCTAAGAGCCTCTATCCTGTCATTATACAATTTCTGGAAGCTGCCTAAGGCCTGCACAATTAGGTCCTGGCCATTCGAATCCTTTGTATTTGATTAAATATGCACACTTAAAAATAAAGGTGCTTCAAATGGTTCTTTAGGCGATGGCAAAGAAGAATCATTTTTGGTTTCTATAAACAAAACATGCCTGGAAATGACATGCCTGAGTGTGAAGAACCTTTGAACTGGTTCAATATCAAGCAAATGTTCTTTAAGGTTCTAATGTTCTTTACATTCACATATCTCCACTACAAACATGGTTCATCATGGAACCAAAAGTGCTACTTCAATGGCCCAGGTCATCAAATCAAGATCTTCAATCCAGTCTCCAGTCATGGATTTTGCAATCACTGGAAATTAAGGATTAAGGGAACAGCTGATTGACCATGTAGTGTCGCACCTACCAAAGATCACATAGTCCAGGAATGAAAATTGGATTTAAAGTCCTGATTTGAAGACCTTTGTTTTATGGCACTGCTCAAAGAACCTTTTGAAGCACCCTTATTTTTAAGAGTGTAGCCAATAGCATGAAGTCAGTCTTGATTTCCATTACTGTCAATTTTGTTATTACCCGTCCATCTTCTTGTCTGCTTATTTTTAATTAGGATGTCTGGAGCCTCCCTAGAATCATTGGGAGCAAGGCAGGAGACATCATTCACTCATACCTAGGGGGAATTGTATTCATCTACCATGTCTGTGTTTTGGGAGGTGGAGGTAAATCAGAGGAAAGCCATGGGGGGAGATACTCCAAACTCCTCACAAATCTGCTGTCCGGCCCCAATTTTGTCATTATATCAAATACAATTAGGGCACCATATACCACATTAACTGAAATGCCAATGGCATCGGCTTGATATGCTGGCCAATCTCCCATTGATGTTTGGCCCTATCCCGGACACTCCCATTCGATATAACCTCTGCAATCAAGACCTGATCTAGTCTCATTAATTCCATACAGCATTCAAGGCCAAAACTGGGGAAATATTGAACAAGAAGTCTACGTGCTACACTGGCTGTTTGGGAGGGGTAAACAGCATGGAAAGGAGCATGTAGCCGTGGGAGACTGAAAAAGGAAAGTGACTGCATGAGGCAGGCAGAAATCAGGTCTGCTCTTTCACCATGGCGACTAGAACAGCGCCAGGAGTCATCAATGGCAGGAAGGGAGAGACCCGGCTATGGCCATTGTGAGGCTAGGCAATCCGAAGTCAAATCAAAGGCCATTTCTCAAGCCTTATGAGGTACAGTGAATGCACAAAGCAAGACATTCACCAAGCTAGACCTAGCTATTTCCAGTTCTGCATCACATTGTGAAGTATTGTGAAGCAATTCAGCAGTGACTTAGCATTTCATTTCCTAGCAAGAATGTTTGATAATATAAAGGACCACACCTTCAGCAGTCAAGTATTCTTCCTTGCAAAGGGCTTCTAGGTCTGTGAGATGCTCTATTGAGGTCTATACACAGATTTTCAATGATGTCTTGGTCAGGGAGCTGTGAGGACCATGAAAAACCTTCAGCATGCACCTCTTGAAGCAGCTTGTAGATTTTGAGGTGTGTTTAGGATCATTATCCTGCAGAAGAGGACTTCCACTTTTCATTTTCAGCTTTTTTACAGTGTGATGTTTGTTTGCTTCCAGAATTTGCTGAATTATTTGAGTCTTTTCTTCTCTCTACCTGTAAAAGGTTTCCCATGCCACTGGCTGCAACACAAGCAAAAGTTGGAAAGGTGATCTTTTCATGAAATTCTTCACCCTTTTTCTCCAAGCATACTTAAAGTTTTATTTTAACTACATCATTCCAAATTACTGGTTTACTAAATACATCAGGCTTATTTAGATTTTAGAAAACCTTTGGGTGGTCATTTTGTGGTCATATCTCTTCGAATTTTATTCGGATTACTCATCCCTGAAGGTCATATTTGTGCAGGTGTTGATGCACAGTAGAAGAGTGCACCATCACTCCAGATTCAGCTATTTCTATTTCTAGATATTATCTGAGAGCTCAAATCTTTCTCCTCCAAAAGGGAGTGCTTTAGATATCAGTTCTCTACATATCTTCTGCTCAGCTTTTCCTGGAGTGCTCAAACAAGCCAGTCTTGGATTTATCCAACCAGGATTCAAGAAGGCCTGAATTTAGTCGGGATTCTCGGAGCACACAATACAAGTGAGTGATTTTTCCTAAGGTTCACTGCCATACAGCAGCCTTCTGCAATATCAGTGTTGAAAAACCCTATACCATCTTCTGCTCCCACTGGATACACTTGCCACTGACAACCAATTATGGAGTGCTAGACCTAGGAGAGACGCACGGAAACCTCAACCACACCCCGACTAAGCACATCACTGCGCTGCACTTCAGTGCTTTCTCACATGATGCAATGCACACAATGCTTTCCACTCCTAATAACAGGGTTTCAAGGGTTTCTCTTTCCCAACAAGTCAACCAGTACCAATTTTCTCCAGTAAAGCGCCTAATGAGCTACGAGTTCAGACAGTTGCACAACATAATGATGTTAACTGGAGTTCAGAACAAATGGCTAAACAAGGATGTCCCAAAGCACCTGCACACTAAACAGATGCTAAGTCCAACAGGATTAGTCCAACAACTAGCAGCACTGCTGTGATTATACTGCAAATTCACTCCACAGTTCTTGTGTGAACCTTTATATCATTACAAATAAAGCAAGGTTCTTCACTTCAAGGAACCTTTTATGGCACCTCTTTCCTCTTCAGGCCCATTCTACACCCTCAGGTAGTCTAGACTACAGAGCCCGCTGAGCTCATTTACTGCCCCCAGGGTTCCATTTCCAAAGATGCAAACAGAGCTTGTAAAGTTCACTAATCATCTGCTGTGTTTGTGCGGTGCTTAATCAGGCAGTCGCTCTGAAGAGGGCTTCCAGTCTCTCTGGTACTGAGCACTGCTTCTCCAGAGACACACACACACACTCTCTCTCTATGTCTCCCTTGCCCCCTAACTCAGCTTTGTGTGTGTGTGTCACCTTGCTGCAGGCTACAGCACACCCCTCCCACACACACTCATACACATGTAGTACATGCTCAAACACAAACCTCAATAGGCTTAAAACTGTGCCAGCTCTGCTGAACCAATACTCCTGAATGAAGCTGCAGTTACTGCTGACCTAAGCTTAAACCACACAAGCCTGAAGAATAGAGTCTAGTACTAGTACTAAAATCCTGAATGAAGCTGCAGTTACAGCTTACCTGAGCATAAACCACACAAGCCTGAATAATTGAGTCTAGTACTAGTACTAACAGTCCTGAATGAAGCTGCAGTTACTGCTGACCTGAGATTAAACTACACACATCCAATAAGGGAGTCTAGTACTAGTACTAACAGCCCTGAATGAAGCTACAGTTACTGCTGACCTGAGATTAAAGCACACAAGCCTGAAGAATGGAGTCTAGTACTAGTACTGGCAGTCCTGGATTAAGCTGCAGTTACTGCTGACCTGAGCTTAAACCACACAAGCCTGAAGAATGGAGTCTAGTACTAGTACTAACAGTCCTGAATTAAGCTGCAGTTACTGCTGACCTGAGATGAAACCACACAAGCCTGAAGAATGGAGTCTAGTACTAGTACTAGCAGTCCTGAATTAAACTGCAGTTACTGCTTACCTGAGATGAAACCACACAAGCCTGAAGAATAGAGTCTAGTACTAGTACTAAAATCCTGAATGAAGCTGCAGTTACTGCTTACCTGATCTTAAACCACACAAGCCTGAATAATTGAGTCTAGTACTAGTACTGGCAGTCCTGAATTAAGCTGCAGTTACTGCTAACCTGAGCTTAAACCACACAAGCCTGAAGAATGGAGTCTAGTGCTAGTACTAACAGTCCTGAATGAAGCTGCAGTTACTGCTTACCTGAGCTTAAACCACACAAGCCTGAAGAATGGAGTCTAGTACTAGTACTAACAGTCCTGAATGAAGCTGCAGTTACTGCTGTCCTGAGATTAAACCACACACATCCAATAATGGAGTCTAGTACTAGTACTAACAGCCCTGAATGAAGCTACAGTTACTGCTGACCTGAGCTTAAACCACACAAGCCTGAATAACTGAGTCTAGTACTAGTACTAAAATCCTGAATGAAGCTGCAGTTACTGCTGACCTAAGCTTAAACCACAAAAGGCTGAATAATGGAGTCTAGTACTAGTACTAGAAGTCCTAAATTAAGATGCAGTTACTGCTGACCTGAGATTAAACCACACACGTCCAATAATGGAGTCTAGTACTAGTACTAACAGTCCTGAATTAAGCTGCAGTTACTGTGCAAAGTAAAGGTTGAATTGATGACAGTGGTTCTGACCTGTGTCGAACGGTCGGGCAGTCGGTAGTTCGGGTTCTGGAGAAAGCGGCAGCCATCCTTGGCCAGCCTCTGGACCATCTCCAAACGGGACAACTCATCGGGCGCTCTCAGGGCACAGACGCCGCTCTGCTGAAGAGCCGGAGGCAAAGAGAAGAGATACTTCAACCCACAGTCCCACGCCATGCTGCCCATTACGTTCTCTCTCTTTCACACACACACACACACACACACACAGCCTGGTAAGCTACAAACTCTTAGACACGAGAGCAGACTAAGTCCTTAATAAACTCCAGAAAGGTGTGTGAGTGTGTATGTAAGGGGGGCTTGAATTCTCAGTGCTGTACAAGAGCCCAAAAGAGTTTGTATCTGAGAGTGTGTATCTGTCCCGCTTTCATCCCCTGCTGCTTCTGTCCCTGCTCTAGACTGAAGTATGAGCCAGGGCGCCCGCGTGTATTTCCTCAGCGTGTGTGTTTGTATGTGCATGTGTGTGTGTGTGAGTAACTCCTCCCAAAAAGAGGCGGGAAAAGTACAGAAAGCGCAACTTAACTGCACTCACACTTCAGAGCAGGGCAACTCAGAGAAAAGGAAACCCGGGAGTATTCTGCTTCCTGACAGGAAGATGTTTTAGAAGCAATAGGCTTGGGCAGATGTGATACACATCTGATGTGTGTGTGTGTGTGTGTTTATGTAACTGTAATGTGTGTGTGTGTGTGTGTGTGTGTGTGAGAGCAGAAGGAGAGAAAATGAAAGAGAGGAAGGTGTGAAGTGTAAGCTAACAGTACCTAGAGCTTAGAAACAGAAGTTCATTAAATGGAAAGTAACAGTAAATCTGTATTTCACACATATATGAACGGTATTTCTATAGAATGGATAATTAATGCACTTCAATGTAAAGCATGCAGATAAACCCACTGGGAGGGAGGTAGGGTGGGGGGTGGGGGTTCCTATCTTAGTATCTTTATAGTAATGTCCAGATAAACTCCAACCAGTAGCCTAAGGAACCAATAAGATGTCTTTGAGCCGTTCATTCTGACCACATAAATGTCCAGTATTTTGTAGATGCTCAAATTATCTTTGTCTACAGTATAACTATGTTTAACTAACTGTCAGTGGTTCTCAAGCCTGTCCTCCAGGCAGTCAATTTTGAGTTTGGTTGAAGAAAAATCTAGATAGAGCAGGGCCTGAAGACCAATTTGAGAACCAGAACTTTAGGGAAATGTTAAGAAACCTTCACTTTTCGCTCAACGTTACCATGTCTCAGCCTAAAACCTACAACTATCCCTAATATAAACCTCAGCCCAAAACCCAACTCTTATAATAACACTTAACCTCAATACAAAACATTCACTCTAACACTGACATTAACCTCCACCCAAAACCTAAACCCAACTAATAACTCAACATTAACCTCCACCCAAAACCTAAACCCAATTAATAACTCAACATTAATCTCAACCCAAAACCTAAACCCGATACTCACTCTGACCCTAACCTTAACCCAAAACTCAACTCTAAATAACTACAAATTAACCTGAGCCCAAACCCAACTCTCACGCTCACCTTAAACTCA
Organism: Salminus brasiliensis; assembly: GCF_030463535.1. Taxonomy (NCBI): domain Eukaryota; kingdom Metazoa; phylum Chordata; class Actinopteri; order Characiformes; family Bryconidae; genus Salminus; species Salminus brasiliensis. The sequence goes on from NC_132880.1 coordinate 6,678,756, forward strand.
ACATAAAACCTAAAACGAACACTAACCTTCACCATAACATTAACCACCACTCCAAACCTAAAACTAACCTTAACCCCAACATTAACCACTTTAATCCTAATCGCGAACCTCACCCAAAACCTAAATCCAACATTCACAACTCAACATAAACTTTAATCCCAAACCCAAACCCAACAACCACACTAACCCTAACCTTAACCCAAACTAATTTTAACCGTAACTTTAACCTCTAGCCAAAATATAAACCTAACCACCATTCTAAACCCAGCTTTAACTTCTACCCAAAACCTAAATCCAACACTCAGAACATAACTCAACCTTAACTTCAACCTAAAAGAAAAACCCAAGAGCGACTCTAACCCTAACCATAACCCCCAACCTCAAGCCTAAAGCCAATAATCCCTTTACTGTAAACTCAAACCAAAATCTTAACATCAAACCTAAGAACCACACTAACCTTAGCTTTAACCCAAGCCCAAAACCTATACCCAACAACCACACCAACCCCCTCATCTAAAGTCAAACCCAAAATTTAAACAACCACACTAACCCTAACCTTAATCACCATAATCCTAACCTTAATCTCAACCCAAAACCTTAACCCAACAACCACACTAACCTTAACCTCAACACAAAAGTAACTTTAACCCTAACTTTAACTTTCTACCCAAAAACTAAACCTAGCCACTGTAACCATAACCCCAACCCAAAATCTAAGGCCAACCACCACTCTAATCTCAATCATAACCTCAACCAAAACCTAAACCCAGTATTCACAATAACTCAACATCAACCTCAACCCAACACTTAAATCCAACACTTACTTGCTTATACACCTTCACCTCAACCTAAAACCTAAGCCTAACCTTAACCCTGAACCTAACCCTTTCTCCAACCATAATCCTGATCTTAAGATTGAATTTTTCCAAATTTGTGCAATTTGAGCACTGACAAGTAGACAAGCTACATCACTACCAAATGAACAGTGATCAAATGTTCTCACCATGCTAAAACCTGGATGTTCTCCACAGAACATTTAGTACCACAGTAGCGCAGCAGAGTTAGCTGAAACATGGGGTGTATTACAGTATCCAGACCCCAGCCAGACCCCTTCCCATTTGTTTATTTACACTGGGCAGTGTTTGGATTGGCCCTAGGCACAGCTCTTCCTGTGAGGTAAATCATCCCATGGTGCCACTGAAACAATGGGCTTTGCGCAGTCAGGCGGCCAGCAAAACACTCACAGTGCACTCATAAAAATGTCCAGAAGCACACACTTAATGAAAAGAAAACATCCACAGGACGTATAGCAGCGGTTTTTTCGACACACGAGGCCTGAGATCAATTTACTGTGCAAGTTCACTTCTAGAAGCTGCTGGACCTACAGGGGTCATGGTACATGGGAGGCTTAGCTTCAACCCAGTTAGAGGGAGATGTCTAGAGATGCTGAAATATTAATGTGAGGTGTGTGTGTGTGTGATCAAACACACACTGTATGTGCGAAGGATGGAATAGTGCATTTCTCCATGCAGCCTGAAGGAAGCAGTGGAGATGAGTCACTCAGACTTCTTTTAATGGTGGCTTCTGGTGAAGCAGATGGTCATTCATCAGTGTGTCTTTGAGGTTTGACCACATCTACGCAAAGAGGAGAATGAGAGAGATGGTTATAAGGATGGTAATAAGCTCTGGGTGAACCACAGAGGAGCTCTCTGGATAATAAGACAATATGTTATCGTTACTGTGATGAGTTATGTCACAATAAGAGTTAGTGAGTATATGATGGGTACTGGCAGTACTAGTAGAATAATTTAGACCAATTATAAGATAAGATAAGATAATCCTTTATTAGTCCCGCAGTGGGGAAATTCTCAGTGTCACAGCAGACAGGGATAGCAAGACACTCAGTCACAAATGTAGATAAAAAAATAATTTACACTATAACCAGTGTATAATAACTGTATAAGTAGGTGACTAGATGGCAGCCCTTAATAGCATTATCTTGCTGTCCTTTTTTCTTCTTACCAATTGCTTGATTTTGACTTACGTCTGTACTTTGATTGACTCTTGACTTGACCTGAAGCAAATTAGACAGGGAGACTACTAAAGGGGGGTTAACAGTAGTCAATGCAGGACAGAATGGAGGCGTTTACCCATGGTTTAGCATCAGCTTTGCTGAGCAGACAGTGAAGATGCGTAATAAGTGGCAAAATGCAGTTTTAGTGAGTGACTTAACACAGTAGCTCGAATATAAGTGAAGCACTGGAGATGAAACCATGGATTTTTAAGTGAACTGATAAAAAACAAGAACATCAACAAGATCAACAGTGAAGCTGGAGCCTGGAGAAGCCAGAGACCAAGGTTTTAGGGCCTCCTAAGAGACCTTTTAATACCCTATAAGGCTGCCTAAACACAAATGCTACAGTCATGTTCATCTATTTTCACATTTATTAACCCTTAACACTCCAAGGCTTATTATACACTAAGGTGTATTACTCAGTAACTACAGGGACTTCTGTACAAACTGGTGGGGCTATTCTTTGGTAACGGAAGTTTGCAATAACACTTTCGGCCCTGCTGGTCATAGGCTTCTAATGGGGTCGACTGCTCATGTCTACAAAAGCTTCGGCTCTTTGATTGTTTCGAGCTGAACAAAATTTGAATGTGTGTTTGACTGTGACATTAAGGTTTAGGGTGCGTCTTCCAGTAAAGTCTATTTTTAAACCTAAGTAGTCTTATTATGTCGTTTTCTTTGTTCACTCAGCGCCACTAATGAGAAACTGTCTCTCTGCCTGAGATCTGTATCGTTAACTATAAATAACCAACTGAATCTCTCTCTCTTTCTCACACACACACACACACACAAACATGAACCAATACGCTTACAACCTCACTCAACAGCATTATCCTGCTATAGTTTCCCCAGTAAATAAACATGTCTGATAAGCCCTGTTGCTGGACCTGCCCCAGACCCTCCGGAGTGGCCATCTGCCCACAGCGCTTCCTGTAACCCCCTTACAACCACAACAAGCATGGGAATAAATACTAGCTGCAATCTAAAACTAACTACGGTCAACACTCCTCTTACGCAAGACGGCCAGGCCCCTGCACCGGGACTGTCCATACATGGAGGTAGACGGAGGAAAGCAGTGAGTTCCTCCTCAGTCCAGCTGTGCTCGGTTCTGTGCAGTACGTGTTCTCAGAGTATCTGATCTCGGGCCTGTGCAGGTGCAGGGAAGAGTTTGAAATGTGTGCCCAAACCCAGCGGGAGCTGTCTATTCACGTCACCTCTTAGACTCAGGTCATATTTCTCAGAACCTGATCTCCCACCATTGAAGCATTTTGTCTAGAATTTATAGGCATAAAAGTTTGGACACTCCTGAGTAGAACTGTAATTTATCTACTTAATATAAAACATGCAAAAGTATTGGGACTGCTGCTCAATCATTGTTTCCCCTTTAAATCAAGCATATTAATAAGACAAGCGGCAAGGGTTAGTGTTAGTACACAGAGTTCTCCACTGCTGCACAGCTCAGAGTTGAGGGGCTTTATACTCCTCTAGCCAAGGCCTTGCTTTAGACATGGTGCCATCAGGCTCATGTTTATCTGCTCCAGAGAATCAGCTTTACACCTTAACAACTTAACACCTTAAAAAGCTTATAGCCAACCAGTGGGCTAAAAAGGTTAATACAAACTTCCATTACCAGAGAATAGGCCCACCAGAAGTCACTGTAGTTACTGAATAATACGCCTTAGTGTGTAATAAGCCTTGGAGTGTTAAGGGGTCTCAGAAAAAGTAGCTCAAAAGCTTATGGGCTGGGTGCATGAAAACGTGGGGGCATACATATAAAGAATCCAGATTACTACCAATCGAGACTGTTGTAATTGGCCTGTTTTACAGCTGTTGGGTGTTCTTTTAACACACAACAGCGTTTGAGGTTTGTGGTTTGTCACTTCCATGTACTCTCATTATTCAAGTTTTCCATTCTAGGGCACCTAGAATAAGCCATGAGTGTGTTTTAGACCCTGCAGACCAATGTTTACAGTGGATGAACTTCATTTAGTAAAGGAGGCAAAGCATGTAACTTCACAGGAGGTTTTCTCCATTCTTCCTCTGTTCGTCCTCTTTGCTTCTGTAAAGTTCCCACTGCAAGCCTAAGCACTAAACTCTGATGTACTGCTTTGTGGTTTGCTTCTTTTGCATTATCTGTTTGATATGGCCTTTCTCTGGCTTTAGCTTGAAGAGGTCATGCTCCTGAACTGACCCAGATGTGCAGCAGAACAATGCTCCTGTCTTCCGTTTTGGCTTAAGATTAACAGACCCTTCCTTTTCACATGACACCAAAATCAGCTGAGCTAACCACTAGTTAAAACCAGGAGTACAGTAAATGACTTAAAGTGGCTGCTCTGAAGAAAGATGGACAGAATGGACAATCACGTAGCGAAAGCTTCTGTTTCCCTGCTATGAAGAATTCCAGTAAAGAGACACACATCCGGCGCCAACAATTGATTTTTGTAACGCTGATTTTACTCCAACGTTTCTGTTTGGTCAAGCTATCTTTGAAGCAAATTTGATTTATTTAATAGCAGAGTGCATTGGGATGACAGTGCTGTAGTGAATCCGTTCCCACGAAATCTTGCCCAAATAGGCAACAAACATTTTAGACTGAGTGTGTTTTAGTGTGTTCCTTTTTGAGAGCAGTAAATACATTTTTTCACCTTTGGATAGCTGATCATTAGGCTAATCATATACTATATATCAACCACATCTCTAATCACAGTCTCTAAACCCCAAAATATGAAACAATGGGGATGTTTGATTCATGTTGATGAATTAAAACTTTTATAAAAGTGAAAAACTTCTATCTTCAGCGTCTCATCTACAGTAGGATCTGCCAAGGGAGTGGATATATTAGGCAGCGAGTAAACAGTCTTGAGTTCTTGAAGGTAATGAAGGTGATGAAAGTGTTAAAACCAGGAAGAATGGGCAAGCCTAAGAATCTGAGCCACTTTGACAAGAACCAAACTGTGGTGGCTGGATGACTGGGTCAGAGCATCTCCAAAACATCTGGTAGGTCTTGTGGGTTGTTCCTAGTATGCAGTGGTCAGTACCTATCAAAAATATTCAGAAAGGACAACCGTTGAACCGACAAAACGGTCATAAGGCACATAAGGCTCACTGATACGATCCTTGGAGGCCCCATCTCACAACTCACGGCTAACGTCTGGTACCAGAGACCAAAGGACGATTTAAAAGGTCTTGTGGAGTCCATGCCTCTAATTTTCAGATTGGTTGTGAAGGCACAAGGGGGGCCAACTCAATATTAGGCAGGTGGTACTAATGTTATGGCTTATCTGTGTATGTGGCATACTTGAATTAAGGGTAGCATTTTATTTATTCACTGTACATCAAGCTTTAGTAATTATGCAGTTTATTACTACATAAGTGGAGGTAGTAGCTGTAATAATGCACAATTACCACCCTGTTATGCGAATGATTTAGCGCTATTTAGTCTTTAATTAGTGATGAGTAGAACCTATAGTGGCAGCTGAAATGCCTATTATTACTATGTTTTTATTGTCAATAAGCTTCAGTTTTTTTTATGAATATGAAAATATGAATATTAATATCTATTAATTATTTTAAGATCAATCCCAACTGTAACATTGTTCTAGTGCCTATTGCAGAGCGGACCAGTCAGTCTGATCTCAGGCCTGTGCAGAGTGAGTGCAGTGTGCTGCTGTTCTATCTGATCTTGTGCATTGCTGTAATTGTGTTGAGGCTGATGAATTATTGAGATAGAGTAAGAGGTTTCCCATGTTTGAAGACGTGCCAAGAGCCCTCGCCTACTCGCTCCTGCACTCCATCCCATTCCGCCCAAACAGCACACACTCACTCACTTACTCAGACCCAACACACACATAAACACAGTCTTATCATACACACGCCAATTCCACACCATGCAAAAACACAAAAATACAAATGAAAATATGAATATTCACATCACATAATTCATGCTTACCTTGACAATAAAGCAAAAAGAGAACGGCTAAATAACATAACTACTGTAGAAACAACAAATCCTGCACTTTGCCAGACACATGGCTTTCTAAAACAGAAACAAGAAATTGGTCTTCATGCTTCGCCTTGTGATCTGTATCTTTCAGTGCGATGCTGAGTCATTACCAGTAATTCTAAATCACTCTGACCCTCAGTGACTATGAAATATCCCCCAGCACAGCAAAAGCCCTTTTCTGTTTTCCCCAGGGCAGCCCACTCAAGTCCCACTGTGCTCTCACATTTGTATCACCAATGGAAAAGCCATACTGCAACATCTGACTTTATTACTGCTTATTTATATGTCCAAATGTTTGTGGACACCCCTTTACATGAATGCATTGCACTACTTTAAGTTGCAGCCATTGCTGAAACTGATGTGCAAATGCACACACACACACACACACACACACACACACACAGAATAAGACTCTCTGGAGCAGAGCAAATAAACATATACCTATTGGCAACATGCTGCCTAATGTGAGGTGTGGACTAGAGGGGTATAAAGCCCCCCAGCACTGAGCTGTAGAGCAGTGTAACTATATTTGCTGCAATGATGGAGCTCCATCCAATACTTCTGGGATGGTTTGGAGAGTTGGGGGTTAGGTGAGGTAAGGTGGTGATCATTTAAATCCTGACCTCACTAACACTATTGTTGCTGAATACAAACCATCGCTGGACACTAGCTGGACAGATATAAATCAGGATAAAGTCTTTTTTAATACCCTTGATTTTGGAAGAAACAATGAATGAGCAGTTGTCCCAATATTTTGTACATATTGTGTATTAATTAGAAGAATGCCATTTTATTTCTCCCAAGAAATCTTAGGAAATGTAGCTGAACCTCATTGGTCTCTGGAGGTACCAAATGGCTCATACATAGCTCACGCACAGCTCATTTGAGACAGCTCATAGTCCATTACACCTTTCTATAGCCTCAGGCAGGATGCAGCATTCCATACGGGCCATCAAGAGTTTACATGGGGTCGCGTGATCACTGAATTGATGTTAACAGCAGGCAAAGAGCAATAAATATACCTTCAAGCAGGTAAACCAGGAATATTGTGGGGGGAGTTATTTTTTTGATAGATGCCAAAGAGGAACCACTTTGGGTTCCATAAAGAACAATATTAGTAAAAAGAGTCAGTGTGAAGCTTCACACTTACACATTTCTATTACAAACATGGTTCCTTATGGACCCTTATATGAAATTCACCCATTTCAGTGGGTATGCCGCCGCTGCTGAAGAAATCCTAGAAGAAACACTGACCCTTTATCCTCTTTAACTTATCAAAACCTGCCTGGATGTTGTAGATGGCCTGCATCCACAGTAAAACAGACCAGCATGTGGAACTGGAACTTTCTGTACGCTACCATGTTTTATGTATCTACACAAATTCTCCATGCTGCCCTTATTGTTGGAGTGCACTCGTAATCCAAGTGTGTTCTATTGTTGTGAACGTTGTTGTACTGTACCTTGGTTTTGTCTTCAACTGGCTTTTGTGGCTCTTGAGGGGAACTTTCTGCCGAATCCGAGGTGTCCTCCTCCGACACTGTGACCAATCACAATAGCACCAATATCAATTTTCATCTCAAATTATAAACCTGAACACAGTAACCCAAAGCATATTACACTACAAAAAGTGAAAGCACTGCAGATCGAACTAAACAAGCCCACATTTCCTTATCCTTTATCAAAACCGCTCTTACTTGACTTCCTTGCTTTCCTCGCCAGTGCTGCGGCTAGTTCATTTTGTACCTGTGGAACAAAAAGAGAAGCATTTCTAAAGCAAGCGAAGTCTCGGCTGTTAGAGATGACAGGCACAAAACATGTTTGATTTCAGCAATGGGGTCTAAGCTCGGGGAGCCTGCAGAGAGAGCGCATTTGCAGCATTTAAGAAAGAGCTGGGACATGAAAGCAAATGTTGAAAAATTAAAAACACACTCTGAAGAGGCCCAGAGTGCTGTGGTAATTAATGCTCAACAGTTCCCCCTTAATGGAGAAGCTCTGTAGAAGTTTTTCTGCCCAAGACTTCTGGGCCTGTGGAGCTTGCACTGCACCTTGGGACGCCAGCCCTGATTGACTTTGAAATGTTAAAAGCTACAAGGAGCCCATGTGGCCTGATACTGCAGCGCTGCTGTGGTCAACTGTTACAGGAAAAAGGAGGCACATACAATGGGCTGCCAAAGATATATGAGTGCAACTGCTGATTTCAAGAGTAACCCCATAAACACAACCTTTAAAACTCATTACAATTAAAACTCCCCCTAAACCCAAATGTAGTCAATCAGTCAAAATATTTGGCGTCCATACTGAAGGCTAACATGTGGCTAACAAGCAGGGGAAGCTTCTACAACACCAATAAGCCTAAATTATCAGCCACTTGCCTCAAAGGAAAATCTCAAGCAGACTAGAGTTTCTCACACTATACAATAAACTTTAATCTGTAAAAACGACTACAAACAGCAGCTAGCAGCTATCATGAAGCCTTTCTCAATACATAACATGTCGTAGAAGGCTTGAGACCACAGAAACAAGTCTATTTGACTCTGGAAATCGTTACAGGGCATAATTTTCCAGTACGTGGTAGCTGCATTAGCCTAATACTGTATTATTATTATTATTATTATTATTATTATTTTATTACTTACTTATTACTGTAAAACATGTTCAGTCTTTACATAGCCTATTGAAAATGCACATGGTTTTTATTAGCGATTAGCATTTTTTACTTTTTTCTTAGTACACTGTGACAGAATGTCCTGCACTCAAATTATTATTATTATTATTATTATTATTATTACTAAAAGTTTTATTACTTACTTATTACTGTAAAAAACAGTCTTTTGTATAAATGGAAAAAAACATAGCCTATTGAAAATGCACATGGTTTTTGTTAGTGATTAGCATCTGATAGAATGTCCTGCACTCAGATTCCACTTCTCTACCTAATCCTGAATTTTTGGGTGATTCAGAGACAGCTGTGTCTCCATGGCAACAGAAACGGGGGTTTTTTTTTTGGGGGGGGGGGGGTTTAGCATTTTTTGGGGGTATATATTTAGCTTTATTTATAAAAGGTCACTTTTTAAGTTTTAATTAGTGCTGGGCGATATTACCTTAAATCAATATAATGATTAGTTAAACATTTGTCCTTGATTAGATAGATAGCTAGAAAAACAGACAGACAGACAGATAGATATAGATAGAAAGACAGACAGGCAAACATCGATTGATAAATAGATAGACAGGCAGATAAATACAGACAGACAGGAGGCTATACTTTAGCCTGGCTGGCTCTCACTGCCACCTAGAGAGTGATCAACGTGATATAGAAGGAGATGTGAAGATGACCAAAAGCATGTTCTGCTTGGTCCTGTCCAGCTACACAAAACCCTCCCGACATGTACATACATCAATGAGCATCTGCAGCAGAGCTGTTTCTCATACTCTCCTATATACAAAAACATGACAGTATATCTCTCCTGTCATTCAGCATCTGAAAGCTCATTGCTATGCAGTGCAGTATGGCAGTAAAGTGTGTGTGTGTGTGGGCTGTGCTATAGGACAGTTGCAGAGAGAGACAGAGAGAGAGAGAGAGAGAGAGAGAGAGAGAGAGAGAGAGAGAGAAAGGAAGAGAAGGGGGGGGGGTAAGTATGAGTGATTCTCTCTCTGCCCCAGTGGCAGGGAGCTCACAGCACTGTGACAGATGGTTCTCCTTTGGGTTCAAACGGCAGCCATGAGCTTTACTGTATAGCTACACAAACAGGGGGCAAGCAACTTCCAGCACTGACCAGTGAGTCAAACACACACACACACACACACACACACACATATATAGACAGTGTTGAATGCCCCTGTCTAATGGCATGGGCCTATGATCTTTCTCATACAGCCACACACTGACTCACCGTGGACGTAAGTCGTTCCAGAGCCTTCATCTGGAGAATCTCACTGCAGATATCTCGCTTTCCCTCAGGATCTTCCTCAGGACTGCAAACACACACACACACACACACACACACATTATAACATGATAAGCTTAAAACAACAATGAAAATGATCTCACATACAAGCAGCCAAATCTACCAAGATACGGTCGGACAGACATGGGGAGCTTCAAGTAACACACACAGGCTTGTTTTTATACACTGTCGGGACATGGGGTCATGCACTGCATGTCCAAATGTTTGTGGACACACATTATATTGAAAGGATGCTGCTACTTTAAGTTGTACCCATCGCTGTCTCAGATGTCTAGTCCCTGTACAGAACCATTGCCAATAGACTCCTGTTGGCACAATGCCTAATGCCAGGTGTAGGCTAGAGGGGTGCTCCGTCCCCAGTACTTTTTGGATGAGTTATATACATACACACACACACACACACACACACACACACACACTTAACAGAGTCTAGTTATTATTCACACAGAGGGCATTCTGCAAAAAAACAACTGCCTCAGCTCTCTACTGCCTCCTGCTGACCATGCACTGTAGTGCATGTCAACCTCCAGACTCAGCATGATGCTCCTCACATGGCCATTCATCTTCATTTTTCCATGTAGGACACACACAAGCTTGACTCAAGCATCCGTGAAAATATTCCTATTCCCCCACTTCCAGGGCGAGCCGAACAGGGCCCATGGAGAATACTCTGCAGAGGGAGAGAGGGCCTGCAAGGGGAAAAAAACTGCCATAAAGGAGGACACAACAAACATTCGGAGCTGGGGAACAAAACACAAGGTTTCCCAAGCCATTCCCATCACACTTTACCAGACATTATGGAGAGGCTGAAAATAGGCCAGTGAGTTTGAGAAGTGGGCCAAAGTTTCGCTCTCTCTCTCCAACCACTGTCATTCTCCATCATCACCCACCATGACAGTCCTTCATCACACGCTCCATCTCCTCCCCTGCTCTCTAGCCCTTTCTCACGACATAGGCACATTCATCCAACCTCAGGATCCTGGAGTGGAGCTCCAAGTGACAACACAGTCCTCTGTCACGCTGGTATTATCGTTCTTATTATGCAGGGCTTCCTTTAGGTTATTTTAGATTGTAATGGAAGCAATAGATGTTAAACAGACATCTACCTACATTCCAGCCAGACTTAACCCCTATTTAATGCGGAATAGTCCCATAAAAATCCAATTAAGTTAGTTTCTGTTAGTTTCATGTCTGCGTGGTGACAGAAGTCGCTCGCATTCAAGCAGATTAAGACAGATTAGTGGTGTAAAAATGCCTCACTTCATTGTGATTGTATATTCACTATATGGACAAAAGTATTGAGACACCTGCATTTTCATTGTGTGTTCTGAAATCAAGGGTATTATAAATAGTTTATCCTGCTTTTGTTGGAGTAACTGTCTCTACTGTCCAAGGAAAAAGACTTTCTACTAGATTCTGGAGACTTGCTGTGAGGATTTGATTGCATTCAGCAACAGGATATTCAGGATATTGGATGATCACCACTGCACCTAATACACAACTGCCCAAACTCCTCCTGTATTTAATGCGGAATAGTCCCATAAATAATCAAATTCATCCAAAATAGCCCATCAAAAGCTTTCCTCCATCCTAGCCTTCCAAATCCCAAATTCTCCCTTTAGGCTAAAAACTCCAATCCAATCCAATCCAATCCAATCCAGGTCTTCAAGGTTCAAGGTGCCCATTTTTCTGCTTGGAACACATCACCTTTCAGAACGGACTGTTTACTTGTTGCCAACCCTTAACAGGTGCCACTGTAAATGCCATTAGCTTCACCTGTCAGTGATGCGAATGGCATGGCTGATTGGTGTACAAATGGGCTAGCATAAGGATCTTAACACCTCCTTTGACAAGGAACAAATTGTGATGGCTAGATGGGTCAGAACATCAGGCAGATTTTGTGGGGTATTCTCAGTATGCAGTGGTCAGTACCAAGAAAGGACAACCAGTACACCAGCGCTCAATGAGTAGGCACCCATTGATCCATGGAGGCCCCATCTTACAACTAACAGGACATGACAGATCCTGTTTTGTGGAGTCCATGTGGCAGAGCTGTTTTGGAGGGACTAGGGAGACCTTCACAGTATCAAGCAGGTGGTTTTAATGTTATGGATGGTTGGGGTATAATGTGATACTATGAGGTTTTTTAATGTTGAGAGTAGGCAATCATATGTTCAGTAGGCCTGAAGGATGTATGCACATATCCTGCTGCTGAATGAGCTGAATATCTTGGATTATAGCAGATTCCTTTGTCCTCTGTGAACTCTTCTTTCCTCAGTATAAATGATTGATGAGCTGAAAATCCACAGAGGCTGTGTGACAGCTCATGTGCGTGCATCAGGAAACATGAACATCTCACCGGCTCTCACCGTCCTAATGTGTGCGTACATTATTGGAAGTGCTTCTCAGTTTCAGGCAGTTTCGTTTGAATTTTGAAGACGTCTAGACGAGCGTTCAGAACTTTTTTGAAGACGTCTAGACGAGCGTTCAGAACTTCCCAAGCGTCGACTCTTATCTGAATTCACGTCATTGGAAACGGAATTTCATCCGTGTCTGCAAGATGCACGGGACCTCACAGAGAGACGGGAATTGACAGCGGGAATGCGAGTAGGCATTTTGCTGTCTTTCTCCTGTGATAGGGTACAAATGGATGGGGGACACGGGGACGCCTGCAGTTTCACCCTGACAAGATTGAATGTGACACGGAGAGGCCTGTATGACACCAGCTGTCTGATGCTGTCCCACTCCCAGACCCCACGCTAGCTGCCAATCAAACCCGTCCAATCAAGCTCTGTAAGTTTCATGTCTGCGTGGTGACAGAAGTGGCTCGCATTCAAGCGGATTAAGACAGATTAGTGGTGTAAAAATGCCTCACTGCAGTGTGATAGTATATCCACTATATGGACAAAAGTATTGAGACACCTGCATTTTCATTGTTTGTTCTGGGGGGGGTTAATACTCCTCTAGCCCACACCTGCCAGTAGAAATGGTGCCAATAGGCTCATGTTTATTATCTGCTCCAGAGAGTCCTATTTTATTGCCAATACTTCTTAACAGGAACAATGTAAGCTCTCTCTGTGTGTGTGTGTGTGTGTGTGTGTGCTTTTGGACATCTGTGTCAGTAACAGATGCAACCTTGGTAGCTGAAATCATTCATTAGAAGGGGTGTCCACAAACATTTGGACATTTAGTGCATTTGAGTACAATGTGCATGAATCCATATTGGGATGGATGGGATTGGGGGTGGGTTTTAATGTCTGTGTTCCTCTACTGTGTAAACAGCACCTACCCAGTCACACTTGTGTAATCAGTGTATATTTAAAAATAATGCTGGAAAATTCTGGATTTCACTGGATCAGTCCTTAAAAAAAGCGAACTGAGAATGATTGTGAGGTCAGACACATCCTCTCGTATGCCACATAGTCCTCAATACGTCATCTACCGGTCAGCGGCTATGCTGTCGGAGGGATTGTCATGTGTGTTTGTGTTTTGTGCATTTTTCTGTCGTGTGTCAACAGCGTCTTCTCAACTCAGGCTGCCTGGAGCTGCGCCGGCTCGTGTGCTCTTTCCGAAGAAGCTATTTGGATATTCCATGCACACACTTCTTCCAACTGCTTCACATTTGCATGCAATTTGAATGCTACCTTTGCCATTACCAGTTTCACCAGAACTGGTGTGGGAGTCAGACAGAGCTTTCTGCCTGAGTGTGCATGTATGTGTGTGTTTGTGCGTGCGTGCGGTGAGAACACTATTAAATAGTGATGTAGGATGTGTATACAGTGATCCATGCAATTGTCTGTTCCTTACATCTGCTTTTGACCTATTGCTTCCGTTATTAAAATGCAACCACAAAAAGGCAGCATGAAAAACAGCCCAGTTAAAAACAAACCAGGCAAGAAATCGTGTGGCAGAAGTGCAATGCATTAAATGGTGCAGAAACGGGCCAGCAGCTTCAGGTAACATTCATTGTGAGTGTGGCATGACTTGTGGCATGTTTCTAGAACTGCAGATCTCCTGGGATTTCCAGCACAATAGTGAGCGGCAATTCTGCAGATATCAACAGCTTGTTGATGAGAGAGGTCAACGGAGAATGGCCAGACTGGTTGGAGCTGACAGAAACGCTACAGTAACTCAGATGACCACTCTGTACAATTGAGGTGAGCAGACGAGCGTCTCAGAACGCACAACACATCCGAATTTAAGGGCTTGATGGGCTTAAACCACAGAAGAACATGTCAAGTTCCACTTCTTTCAGCCAAGGACAGAAAGCTGAGACTGCAGTTGAGCACAGGCTCATCAAAACTGAAAGGTTGCAGCCTGAAAAAACGTAGTCTGGTCTGAGCAACATATATGCATGGATCCAACATGCCTTGTGTAAACAGTCCAGGCTGGTGGAGGTGGTGTAATGGTGTGGGGAATGGTTTCTTGGCACACTTTGGGCCTGTTAATACCAATTAACCCTGTTGTGAATGCCTCAGGCTTTTTGAGTATTGTTGCTGGCCACTGGCATCCCTTCATGGCCACAGCTTAACATGTTCTAACGGCTGCTTCAAGCATGATAATGCAACCAGGTCACAAAGCAAAGCAAAAAGCAAGCCGAACCAACTTTGGTTTGATTATGCTGTACTGCAGATTCTGGATGTACTAAGAAAGTTCCTCTGCAGTTCTACAGGGCACTCTGCACTTTCTGCAGCCACTTTTAATTCTATTTGAGTCTATTTGAAGTCATTGAAGTAACAAAACTTTCAACTGAGCTTTAATTGGGTGTTTCAGAAACTCTCCAAGACACATGAGGAAGTTTGAGAGCGAGAAAGCGAGAGTGAGAGAAAGAGCAAGAGAGCGATAGAGTCCCCCAGGCCCAGGTCTTTCATTATACAGCACCATCATGCCACCTTCTGCATATTACATTTACAATACATTATGCAACAGTTAGTTACGACCATCCAGTCGGATTGCTCAGCTTGCTCTACCTACATCTGATAAGGGCACAGAGTTTTCACCATACCTCCATCTGATCAGCTGTTGCTAAGTAACAACAACGGCTGCTGTCTGACATCACTGACCGAATAATATTTGGATCAAACCTGCGGTATAAAAGCAAGAGAGCCCCACAGCAGTGCCATCGATAATGCCTGTCACCATGGTTACACTTCCCATACTTCATTTTGAAGGACAGGCAGTGTCAGCAAGCTTTCTAATGGAGGACATCATATAAACAACTGCATGAAATTGGGTTTACTTCAAGATGTTAAAAAAAGAAACACAGAAAGAGTAAAAACAGTTTGACCCACTATGTCCATAAGGAAAAGTTTGGGCACCCTGCATGGTCAGTACTTCAATGGAGACTCTCAGTTCCTGTTCCTACCTAAAGGCTTTTAGTTCTGTGAGATTCTTGAGCCATCTTGCTGGTCTTGAGGTCTATCTATAGATTACTGATGATGTTTCGGTCAAGCGGCTGTGGAGGACATGGCAAAACTTTCAGTTTCCACCTGTTGAGGTTGTCCTCTATGGGCTTTGGGGTGTGTGTAGGATTTTTATCCTACTGTAGAAGCAATCATTCTTTCATCATCAGCTTATTTTTTTACAGATAGTGTGATGTCTGCTAGTATTTAAATTAATCCAATCTTCCCTTTACCACTGAAATGTCCCCCGTGCCACTGGCTGCAGCACAACCCAAAGCCTGGTCGATCCACTCCCATGCTTAACAGTTGGAGAGGTGGTCTTTTCATGAAATTCTGAACCATGTTTTCTTCAAAACACAGCTTTGCTTATTGCAGCCAAAAGGTTTTATTTTAAAAACTACTACTTCATTAGTCCACAGGACTTTTTGCAAATTGCATTAAGCTTGTTAAGATGTGCCATTAAAACGTATAGCACTGATTTTTGTGGTGAGGAACTAGGTGGTTTCTTCTGAACTTTATGATGAAGGTTTTGACGTCCCCCATTTCTGTTAATTGCTTAATTACATTGTGAACTGAGGACACGGCTACCCGGAAATGCTTTGCTGTCTTCTGATAGCCTTTTTACTGCTGTTGGTGAAAGGTTTGAGGAGTCAGCGTATTTCTAAAGACATTTTGACCAGGGGTAGCCCAAACATTTGTAAGCCAAATGGAAACATGATTGAGCAAGGCTAGGTGTCTCCACACACTTACAGGCTCTGTAAAGTAAGCAGAGTGGCCCGGTGGTATAAGGAGAAGTGAGACAGGTAAAATAAGAAGTTTAGCTTCTATTATCAACAACAATAGTGGCCAGGTAAGCAGAAGACTGGCTGCTCATTTATCCTTTCCTGGTGTAGCTTTAACGCCTTTACCCAACGGTCCACCCACCCCTGCAGCACTGCTCCACACATCTACACTCAGCACAGAGAACAAAGGCGGGTCGAGAGACAAAGAAAGAGAGACACAGGGAGAGAGGGGTAGAAAGACACAGAAATGGGGGGTTAGAAGATGAAGAATACAAATAGGAAGCAAAGGAGTGGAGGGGTGGAGACAGAAAGAGAGATAAAGTTACAGAAAGAAAAAGAGAGAGAGCGGGAGAGCGAGCGAGAGAGAAAGCACAGGCATGAAACAGCATCAGAAGATCCAGTGGCACGTTCTTAAGGCACAAATAATTCAGCTGTGGGGCTACAGCAGAGCTGACAGACGGCCCACTGCACTCCTTCTTTCCAGCGCTCGCTGTCCTCTCTCTCCCCTCAGCTGAGTGACATATTCAGTTCAGCTAGCATTAGCACTGCATGCTCAAACACTGCACAGCACTGGAGTCCTCATGAACTCATGAACACACACACACACACACACACACTGGCTGTAATTAAACGGTTAATGCAATATTTATGTTAAACCCTTTAAACTGAAGCTGTAAGTCGACACTTCAATCACATCGTGACTGCTTCATTTCAGGTCCACTGAGGTGGAGTGCAGAGGCAAAACTGCAAAAATTGTGTCACTGTCCAAATATTTATGAACCTGATAATGTACTCCTTTGAGTATCAACTACCTCCTAGCTACCTCCATATGACGAAAGGCTGCAAGTAAAATCTACATAAGGTGGGTGGGTCTGCGGGCCCTCCGTGATGCACACAATAACTAG
Source organism: Salminus brasiliensis (assembly GCF_030463535.1). NCBI lineage: Eukaryota > Metazoa > Chordata > Actinopteri > Characiformes > Bryconidae > Salminus > Salminus brasiliensis. Next base: position 6,695,887 of record NC_132880.1, read on the forward strand.
CGGGAAAGAAAAAATGATCACTGGATCCTTAAACCTGTCTTATTAACCCAAGGCATCTTGATACCTGGATTAAACCACGGTCTTGATAATGCACACATGCTAATTTGTTCTCGGAATGACGTACAATAAAGCTGTAAAATTAACATTACTGTGGCTGCGTCCCAAACTCACACACGTCTTTACACTACTGAGGCTACTACACTAATGAATGTAGTTCTTAAGGTGTTTAGTTTTGAAACACTGCATAGTTGTGTAGTATAGTGTGTGGATTGGGACACAGCCCCGCTAAGCTACAGACAGAGTCAGACAGAAGAAGGTAAAGCACAGAATCTTAGGCAGGTCTGCACGGAGACATCACCCGTGATGAAGCGGGGGCGGACTTAGACGATATGATGTCGGTGAAGTGAGAGGGCAGGGTTGGTACTAGGATTTGAGGGCAGGAGTGAATCTGTGCCCATGTACAACTCTGCGTTTGGTTCGTTTAGATGCCTTTGGTTCATATTGTGTTCATACTTCAAACGAATGCACCAGAAATCTTTTAGAAACTAATCCTGCCTTTCGAAATCTGGTGTGCACTCAACCAGCGGACCAAGACACACCCATAAACAAAGAATCAATATAGGTGTTTCATGCAGTACTATTGCCACAGGTGTATAAAATCAAGCCCCTAGCCATGCAGTCTGCCTTTACACACATTGGTGAAAGAATGGGACAGAGCTCACTAAATATCCAGTGTGGTTCTGTAATAGGAGCCACCACTGCAAGCCAGTTGGTGAAAACTCCTCCCTCCTAGATATTCCAACATCAGCTGTGAGGGGTATTATTGAACAGTGGAAGCGTTTAAGAATCACAGAAACTCAGTCACAGTGTCAGACCACGTAAAGTTACAGAGCGGGGTCAGAGCCGAGTGCTGAGCTCAGAGCATAGTGCAGAAAAGTCTCCAACTGCCTTATTGCTGCCTCAATAACTGCAGAGCTCCAGACCTGCTGTTAGAGCTGCAAAGGGCGACCACCACCATATTAATGCCTATGGGTTTAGTATGGGATGTCATAAAAGCTCCTGTAGACTTTTGTCCATATAGTCTATGTCCTCCCGTGCCACTGGCTGCAACCCAATCCCAAAGCATGATTGCTTCACCCTTGTGCTTAACAGTTGGAGAGGTGGTCTTTTAATGAAATTCTGCAGCCAGTCCACAGGACACCAAAATGCATCAGCCTTGGGTAGATGCTGCTATGTGGTGAGGATGCATTGACCCCTTAAAAATGATCCGTTGGCCAGCCGAAAGTGTTATTACAAATATCTATTACCAGAGAACAGCCCCACCAGTAGTTACCCGTAGTTACTGAGTAATACGCCTTAGTGTGCAATAAGCCTTAGAGTGTTAAGGGGTGAAGGTCATATTTGTGCAGGTGCTGCAGCGCACCACCACTTCAGATTCTGCTTAATCGTCCTTATAAGGTCTTTTGTGGTCAAACAGGGGGTCTGACTGGCTTTTCTAGCAATCCTGGAAGCAGGTCTCTTTGGCAGTTTTCCTAGTCTATCAGATCTACATATTTGGACAGAGACAAATCCCTCATCACAACAGACAGGGCACTACCTGCAGTACACTGTGGGTCACTGTAACGTGTGTACATACAGAGTGGTAGGTAGGACAGGTGCTGATCTGAAGCCAGTGACTCGCATACACACATAGTCCCATTTGAATATGTCGTCACACACTGACCTAGATCCATCCAGGGCCAATCATTACCCAAGTGCAAACACAGCACCCGTTCTGGTCAAGCGCAGTGAAGGGGCTACTCATTCCTGCACAGTGACTGTCCAGACCGTTTAGGGCTTCACTCACAACTCACTTGTGTTTGTACATGTGACCAGAAGCACTTGTAAGTTTAGACCTCATTACACGCATGTTTTTCATAATCTGACATGTTTCTAAGTTGCCTGGGGAGGTTTCAGATGAGAGCCATATTTTTAATCCAGTATGAATCTGCACTGTGTGACTGAAAGCACATACTATAGAGTCAGTTTAATCCAGCATGCATATGCAGAGGATGCAAGAAACAAACAGTAGCGCAGAGTGATTTTGTTCCAGTATGAATCTGCAATGAGTGTAGTTCTTAGAGAATGATTGGACAAATTAGGGAGTGGTTCAAATTCAGTATGAATCTGCAGTGTGCGTAGCTTTTACAGGCTGACAGTAAAAAATGGTGGAGTGATTTTAATCCAGTATGAATCTGCAGTGTGCGTAGCTTTTGAGGCTGATAGAAACATCTGTGAAGTCTTTTTAAATTCAGTATGAATCTGTAGTGTGTGTACTGGTTACAGACTCACAGTAAAATTGTAGAGATAGTTTAATCCAGTATGAATCTGTAGCCTGTAAATGTGAAATGCTAATAATCCAGCATGAATCTGCAGTGTGTGTAGTTTTTGCAGTTTTACAGTAATAATTGTAGAATGATTTTAACCCAGTATGAATCCAAGATTACATCAGAACATGAATAGGTAGGACTTTCTAGTAATTTGTTGGATTGGCAATGCCAAGGCCTTGTGAGCTGCCCGCCAGATTTTGCTCCCTGGATGGAGGGAGATGACTGAGAAGGAACAGGAAAATGACTGGTGTCTAAATCACATATCAAACAGGGTAGGGAACGCCACCATCAGACAGAATAAAACCTGCTAAGAGGCAGGGTCTAAATAGCTGTATTTGACTGGGTTGGCTGTTAAGTCAAAAAGAGAAAAACAGTAAAAATACAGCAAATCCTGTGTGTTCTCATATGAATGTGCGTATGTCTGTGAATGTGCATACTTACGGGCTGACGACCCTGAACTGGACGTAGGGGACGAGCTGCAGCAGCAGCCGGACCCCATTCTGCCACTCCTCTTCTGAGCGGAACTCACAACCCTGGGCATCACACTCTTCAAAGGAGAACTGGTAGTATGTGTTGGAGTCTTCAAACACCACCCGCTGGTCCACTACACCACCCAGGACAAGTGAAGGACAGAATTACTGCAGTGCAAATCCAGCACTGGGAAAAACACATTTGGATACAAAGCCGAGACGGAGGTCTTATTACTGCTGTCCTGCAGTGTTTCAATGTAATGATGTAGCTACACAATTAATTACATGCTTAGTTACACAGGTGATTAGATTTACATTGAAATTACACTGTGCATTGCAGCCCTGTCTGGCACATCAGCTAAGCACAAGGCCTTTAATAAGCTGAACTCAGGGTGTCAAATCTCTAAAACACCCCGTTTACAGGCTGGAGGGGTGAGGAAGACTATTTTAAGGTGTGTAAAAGCTGAATGCTGTCTTTTTCCAAACACATATTTCTAATGTTGCTTAGGTCTTTTCAATGTCTTGCAACTATTACCATAGCCATATTACCATTACCATATTCATTACATGGTTTTACAAATTCTATGGTTAAATGGACAAAAGTATTGGGACACTTGTTCATTGCCCATTCATTGTTTCAATCCTGCTTTTGTTGAAGCAGGATGTGGTAGGTGTGGCGCAACAGATAACACACACCATGCCACACACACAATGCCACACACCATGTGGGAGACTGTGGTTGGTGTGGCGCAACAGATAACAAACACCATGCCACATACACCATGCCACACACCATGTGGGAGACTGCGGTTCGATTTTTGTCTGGGTTACTATGCTGTGCTGCACCAATAAGAGTCTTTGGGCAAGACTCCTAACGCTACATTGGCCCACCTTTGTAATGCAAGTAACCTTGTAAGTCTCTCTGAATAAGAGCGTCAGCTAAAAGTCTCTATAGTGCTGAGAAGGCTTTCGACTAGATTTTGGAGCATTACTTTGATTGCATTCAGCAACAAGAGCATTAGTGAGGTCATGAATATTGGATGATCACCACTCCACCTCATCTCCTAATTTCCTAACTCATCCCAAAAGTATTGGATGGAGCACAATTTCTCATTCTAGAGAACACAGTTCCTCCACTGCTCCGCAGCTCAATGCTGGGAGGCTTTATACCCCTGTAGCCCACACCTGGCATTAGGCATGGGGCCAATATGTTCATGTTTATCTACTCCAGAGAGTCCTATTCTATTGGCAGTACTTCTCTACAGGGACTAAACACATCTGTGTCAGTAAGGGGTGTAGCTTAACATAACTGAATGCACTCATTAGAGGGGGAGTCCACAAACATTTGGACATGCAGTGTATATGTACTGAGTTTAGCCGGTTCTTAAATGGGTTTTCAAACTACCTATCCATCAGTCAACGCGGAATCAGAGAGCATGTCGTAAGAATTAGGTATATTGCATTAGGGAGGCAGACTATAGTGCATTCGAGAAGTTTCCCACAGCACAGAACTTCGAGCAGGTGGTTTGTATGGATCAGTTTGTTTTGTTTAAGCATTGTTTAATGAGATGATGCTAACACGTCACAGCCGGCTAGGCTCAGTGAATAGATTCAATTACCTGAGAGAAGAACATGATGGCATATAATGAGGTGACCAATTCGCCCACGTGCGCAGTGTAATGATGTACAGTGCGCTGGGATGGCTGGAATCAATAGGTCAATTAACTAAGAGCCCACTGGTGTGCAGAGCACTGAAGTAGTAAGCGGCAGTAAGGTCTGCAGCAAGGCTAGTGGAAAGTCTAGCAATGAGAATAGAAGTCTGCTGAAGTTCTGCTTTAGGTCTAGCAAGGTCTGCAGTAAGTCTAGCAGTAAGGCTACAGCAGAACACTGTACTCACTGTTAAGCATGGTGGCGGTAGCATCGCACTATGTTTGGGTTGGGCAGTTTCCACTTTTTCCATACCGTTATGCCACCTCAAAATAATACTGCAGTATACGGTATTACAAAGGGGGTTGGGTTACGTTTACGTGGCTTCCATACAATCTTATCCTGCCTTATTTTAAACCTGAAAAATGACCAAATACAACATTCAGTTGTATAAAACTGTTTAAATTCTGACTATTTTAAATGCTAAACTGCTCTGAATCAGGAGAGAGAAGCAGGTTAGCATTAGCTTAGTGAGCATAAATTGAAGTCTGGCTGAAAAAAAAAAAAAAAAACACTTTAGACAATAATGACGGACAAGCGACCAGTGAGTAACGATCAAACGACTGCTGTTGAAAGCACTAAAGCTGAAATTGAAAGTTTCTTCCTGTGGTTTTGGATCTGTGGCAACTTGCTAAGCTGGCTTTTGCTTAACTAGCTCGACTACAGCTCCACCAAGTATCAGGCAGCCCAGTGCAGCTGCTGTTGACTAACTGCTGAGCTACAGGCACAAGTGCTGATGATCAAAACTTGTGTCTGAGAGAAGGAAGTTGAGCGACTGGTGATGGGAGTAACAGAACGGCCAACGGCTCCAATCACACATGTTTAGAGGATCAAGCCTGTCTCAAGACTCAATTCTGAGAGCACAAAGTCAAGAGAATGGTCTTAGGAGTTTTTTAAACTGTTTTCAGACTCATTTAGTAGAGTGTCAGAGGTAAGTCAGAGTGTAACATCACTAATCTGTGATTACCCACAGCACCCCCACCCTCAGCTCTCTTAAATGCACATAGGGGAATTTTTTGGCCTTGTACCAGATAGACAAACAAGAAAAGTGACACGTCAGACATGTCTACATTTTGAAATACCGTCCTCATTGTGATACTGCTCAAGCCTAGACCCTGGGCTGTTTTGCTGCTAGTGAAACTGGTACATTGCACAAAGTGGGTGCACATTCATGTTCATCACGAGTATCTGTAAACCTCCGAACACCACCTATGACATGTGCTGCTAAAGAAGTGGCCAGTATGCTTAGATACTGAGTTACCTGAGTGTAGGATGCCCAGCTCCAGCAACACCTGCCAAACCCGAGCTGCCATCATCCTGCACTGGACGAACACACATTGCTCCAGCAGCCACTGGACCAGCTCAACGCCCACATAGCTCCTCCTGCAGATGGACACACACAAAAGCACATTATTGTCAATGCACTAGTTCACCAGTGACAGCCATATTCTACTGCTCTCTTTTTGCACTTACACTCCCAGGCGGTTCTTCTCTAGGGCGTACGGTTCTAGGAGAAATTGGCTTTAATTGGTCTAGAACCTTTAGTTTGATTTTTTAACCTTACTTCTAATCATGAAATGGTTCTGTAAGCAATCATCAATTAACACAATTGATTTATGTGAATCGATTCATTTGAGGTACCACTAACCAGTTAATGTTAAAGAACCTTCATATAATTTAAATGTTTAGAACCTATAGTCTTCATATCAGCTCATATAACCTTTACACTATATTGTACCTTTATACCACATCTCATTACAATAGTTCTTTAAACTATATATAAAAAAGGTTCTACAGAAGGTTCTTTGAGTGATACAACATAAAAAAACAAGCTCCCTAAAAAAATTGTTCATGCAAACTTTAAAGAACTCAAACCTAATGTAAAGGTTCTATCCTAATGTAAGTGTTCTTTATAGAACCCGTTTTGGATTTTTATTTTTACATATATATTTAATTATGTAATTGTTCTATTAACAAGAATCAATTAAAGTTCTTAGCTCTCTATAAATGCTCCAGGTTCTTTGAGAGCTGCCACAGGAAAAAAAAACCCTGGCTCCCTAAAGAACCACATTTGAGATTTGTGACCTCCACTAACCCATTAAATGTTTAAAGAACCTTCATATTATGTTCTACAGCCAAGAATGAGTTCATCCTAGAACCTTTACATTAAGTGGAGGTTCTTAAAATTTCTGAAACACTCATATTTTATTAAAAAAAATGCTTCTCTAAACAACCATCTGTCAAAATGCTCCTTTAGAGAACCAGAATTGAAACCAGACAGAACCCTATTTTTGTGCACTTCAGCTGCCTCTTTGGCTTTTCTGTGACAGATAAAACACCCTTAGTAGAACCATATGTGTGTGTGCATGTGAGTGCTGCTTCTGCCTAAGCCCACCTTATCTAATGTGCATCCCCAGCACATGTCCGCTTCCCATCCACATGCAACCCAGGAGCTCCTCCACCTCCTGACTGGCCACCACACACACGTCAGTCCAGTCAGATTGCCGTGCGGATGGAGGTTATTGATCGCAGCAGTGTAAGTAAGCAGTGATGAGTCAGCCTACTGCAACCCCCCACACACACACACACATCCCCCACCCTTCCACACCCACCCCGTCTATAACACAGGAGTCACATTGATCCTTGGATTGATGAACAGGACTTTATGTTCACACGGATCAGCTCCCAGCGTCACTACTACAAAGGCATGCGCCCAGATCAATACTCCATTCACTGCTCTTACAGAGCACCCTGCTTTCACTGCTACACAGTGACAAACACACACACACACACACACAGACAATCGTCCTCTCACCTGATAATCCGGGCCAGGTGGATCTTATCTTTGGCAGGGTACGGGCCATGGGACAAGAACGCATTTCTGAGGGCACGGCCAGCACAAGGGAAACTCTGAGAGCATGTCTGCTAGAAAAAGAGAGAGAGAGAGAGAGACAGTGCCATAGTGAGTTATGCTCTACCACTCAAAAAAAAACATCTCACTCATTCATTGACTTCTTCAGCCATTAAGTTGGCTGTTATACTTGTACATGCAAAGCTGCACAGTGGAACAGTGCACTACTACTCTTGACTCAGCTAAACCTTTATGCAGGTTCTGCTGCGAATGATTGATATCATTGTGCACTGTACTGATGAGTGCCGATATCACAATTAGGGTTGGGTACTGTTTACAATTGTGCAATATTAGAACTGGAATAAAGAAAAAAAGGAACAGCAACCAGTAGAAACAAGAAGACCAAGACCAATATTTATTCACCAAAGTCAAGAGAGTGGTTTTAAGGGAAAGTGAGAACCTGTGTTCTGACTGGTAGTTGCTGCCCTGTGTCTCTGCTCATGTGCATAAAGTTGAGCAAAGCTTAAGTTGCTGAAGTTGAGCTCAAGTTGAGTTAAGTAAAGTTCAACTTGCTGACTGACTGCACTGACTCTCACTGAAAATGAAATGACTTCCGGTCACTGTGCCGCTTTTGTCTCTTGCAGTGTAAAAAAAAAAGCATGACCATAGACACAAACCGAAAGACCCGGCTCTTGTGTTTACTGTGCAAAGAAATTGAGCATCATTGTCATGTCTACGGACTGGCATTGGCTGAAGACATGCGGCTAGCGTTAGTGGCAGCTGTTGCGGGTGACACGGCTTTCAGGCTATTAAAAATGGTATTTCAGCTTTTCAGCATGTATTTTGTGTTTGACCAAGTGTTTGCCATGACCAGCTTTACTGCAGAGAGCGCTGTCTGCGTCAAGTTTGGGGAAATGGTACTACACTCAATACGCTCACCATTATTATGACTGTGCATTAACCTTGAACCGAAATGTGGCACTTAGTTATTTGACATGAATTGGTACTCGCTAGTACCGGCGTAATTCGGCCAGTACCCTTAAAAGTGACCACTTTGGTACCCAACCCTCATTCACAAGGTCTGAAATGTGTGGGCAGTGGCAATGCTCAGTTATTTTTTTATTTTAAAGATATTGATAACATTAAGAAACCAATCAAGAGAACATGCTCATTTCTGAAAAGCTTTGGACAGTGTCCATGAGAGAGAAAGAGGTAGAGAGAGAGTGAGAGAGGGAGAGAAGAAAAGCCAGGGACTTGTAAACAGAGTGAGTGGATAGACAGGGAGCGTGATAAATGTTTTAGTACATACATTTCCAACTGCATTCATACATTTATAAGCCTGTCCAGCAGCTTATCTCTCTGGCAGGAAGAGCGTCAGCTGTTCTGCTGTGTGCTGTTTCCGCCAAGCTTTGTTTTGTATGCAAAACTTAAACCCAGTCTTTACCACATGACCCCGGTGGCCTCGGCTTAGGCATTTACACACAAACAGTGGGTTACGTCACCTGTGGTGCCAGGGTGCGCAGGAACAAACACACACAAATACACGCCACCAGGAAAAATCCCAGAGGCAAGTGGTGTCACTGTGGCTCTGACCGCATAAAAGCATGGATATTCCATTCATCAAATGATCTACGTCTGAAACGAGGACATCCTCCTGTCTTTCTCGATCTCTCTCGCGCTCGGGCTCACTCTCTCTCTCTCTTTCCATGGATTATTCAATTATTCAGTCAATAGAGTCCTCGCCTCCGCTGCATGTTCAAAAACACCTTTAGCATTATTGACAAAGCTCAAAATTAAACCTCAGACAACTGATGTGTCACGTGCCGGGGCCATAACCTGCTTAAACCAAAGCAGCCCAACTATTGAACAAGCTAATTAAGCTTAAGCAAGAGGGGACGGGTCTTATCCACTATTCTGACCATTGCTCAGCTCATTCCCATGTTCAACAATGAAAAGATGAACTAGTCAAAAGCCGATCTGCACGGAGAGCCCTTCGAGCTTCAAATACGGCTCGGCTCGACCCGCCATCCCTCAAAATCCACGGAAGACAAGCCCAGGCTTTTTTCTGTCCTGGCACCAAAGTGGTGGAACGAACTTCCCCTGGGTGTCCGAACGGCCGAGTCACCCGCTGTCTTCAAACCCAGACTGAAGACCCACCTCTTCAGAGAATACTTGGGTGAATAGCAGAGTGGTCACCTTACTGACGTGTTTAGTAGAGTCTAAATTTAGAGGTATCTTTGAATTTTCTGTCTATTTAAACTAGCTGAGGTTATTCTTGGGTAAATAGCAAAGCACTTTTGTAAGTCGATCTGGATAAGAGCGTCTGCTAAATGCCTTAAATGTAAATGTAAATGTAAATGAACTCTGTTAGGCACCACATCTAGAAACAAGGACAGGATTATGATCATAGCAGGAAATTCAGACCTAAAACTAGGCAAATAGTTCTCAAACTGGTTCTTGGGGCTCATCAAAACTGTTTAAAGGGAACCTATAATAGAAACCAGTGTTGGGTTTTCAGTTGGGTTTGATGGTTTAGCTGATGTACAAGCATGATCTACCTGACCAAGATAGACCACCAGTATAACTAAGCTTGACCATGCTGGTCAACCAGCATGACCTGCATCACCGAACCTGCCTTGACCATCAAAGACCAGCTTTGACCATCCGAAACCAGCTACCAGCAAATTCCGGCCTTGAGCTGGATTTTTCTGCAGAGATGTATCATATGGCAATGGTCAAAGCTGGTCTTTGATGGTCAAGCCAGCTCTTGACCAGCATAGTGAATGTTGCATTTGTTGCTGGTTATTCTGTACTGCCAGTTTGGTGATGCAGATTCTTGCCAATGCACATCCCTAGTGAACAGTGAATGCTTCATGATACTTTAGTGTACTCCAAAATATCATCTGACTAATTATTATACACTCCAGTCATTTGGTTGACTAAGGATTTTGCTAACATTATGATTTCTACAGATTTATCCACTTCTTTTTCCCCTCAAGCAATTTAAGCAATGGAATTCGTGGCGTCCCACAAGGCTCCACTTCCGGCCCCAAACTCCGGGAGAGGTGTGTTCTAATTTTCTCTTTTATCTCGCTCATCTCGTTTTTCTGTGGGACCGTCCATTGAGCACCCACACGCCGTCACGCACCCTCCTGCCCAGGCCGGGCTGATGAGCAGAGCGATTATGCGGTGAGGTAGTGCTCTTAATCTGACTCATGTTCGGATTAAAAGAGATTCGTAGATGCAGACATCAATTATCATAACCAGCAGCGTGAGATCAAACGGCCAAAGTGCAAACGAGGAGACTCATCAGCACCCAGATGAACACCACGGGCCGTCTCAGCCACGTCTCACACACAGAGAGAATAGTAATGAAAGCGTGGGTGGGTGGGTATGTGTTTGTGCACAGAAAGAGAGAGAACTTTATACTGCACTGCGTATACTGTGCGTGTGAGCGGCATAGCTTGAGCGGAGTTGGCTTCTTGTATTATTGTTATTTACATTATTAATAGTATTTTGTATTATTTTAAGTATTATTTTAAGTATTTTAAAGTACTAAAAGACCTACATGGTTTTATTGTGTGTGTGCATGCATGCATGTGTGTGTGTAGGGCACTTCCCTACCTTGGACTTGGTGGGGACGCTGGCGCTGGGTCCTGGGACGGTATCAGGTGACTGCTGCCAAGACACAATCAATAAAAACAAACAAGGTCATAATGGTGTTTAAACAAACAGCAAACAGCAGTCCAGTTTCTACACAGGACAGAGCTAATGGCCCTCAAACCAAACACAGGTCTTCAAACACACCTCCCAGCCTACCCTGCATGACATGACAGCACAAACATGGCTCTTAACAGGGGGCCCAGATAGGAGAGAAAGAATATTGCCCATGGCACACATTACGGCGGTGTTTGCAAAGGCCTCAAAATCAAAATCATGCTCAGCAGTTCAGCTGTGGCGCACTGTTCTACTGTGCAGCAACACCTGCACAAACAAGGCCTTCAAACAGGACGAGTCATCAGAGGAAAACCTCTACATTTTTAAGGGAACGTTTCAACAAGCCTGATACATTTTATAGCCAGAGAGATTTCTGTGGATTAAAAAAGATGCTTTCCTGACCAAACTCCTCTTGATGGAGCTCTGAAACATGGGCTCAAAGTTTGTCTACAGCAGTTTGCAGGACGTGAAAAAATAACAGGGTGTCGAGTGTAATTGGAACAAACTGTCATTTTAGCCTTTACTTTGAGTGAGGATGGAAAAAGAGGGAGAGACAGACCATTAGGAAGATCTAGAACAGTGCCACTGATCCTCATTAAAGCTATGGGCTTCTGCTTGAACTGTCTGGGGTGATGCTCTGAAGTTGCCTGCTCCTCCTTTGTTTCAGAACCCGCTGTATTGTACTGTATGTCTCTCATTCTCTCACTTTAGACGTTTTATTTCACATGGCCATGGCAGATGATTAGCTAATGAGCTGAAACAGAGTCGGGCAGTTTGGCCGATGTACCGCTTTTCAGCACTTCAGCAGCTTTTAAGAAAGCTCTACAACGATGAGCAATTTTAGAAAATCGGTTTGTCAGGTACACAGTGTCGTCTCATGAAGAATCCTGCCTAAAGACTACTAGTGCTTAACGGCTGTCCCTATGACTGATTAAACTATTGACAACTATATGATTAATCGACTAATCAGACTTTTCCCTAGATGTCTTTAGCACATTCGCGTCACACTGCCTCGGCAGATCACGGCAATCATTTGCACATGATTGACAAACGATTGATGTGTTTTTGATGTATTAATGTTGAAACAACAGAGGCCATATTGCTCCCTACAAATCATCCTGTAGTATTGCAATCCGTTTGAATAGCTGTGTCTGTCAAACAGTATTTTGACAAAAGTATTGGGACACCCGCTCTCTCTTTAATTTCTTTATTCAGAAATTTCAGATTTGAGCATTCAGTGACAACAGCAGTACTGAATAGACAATACTGCTCCCCAGCTCAATGCTACATGCATGACACCAACTACAGCATGACAACCCAACTTCAGAAGTCTATGGACACCATAATTAATTCAACTCATTCAACAAATGTTCCTTATCTTGAACCCAGTTCAGAGCAGGGAGACAGAGTGAGAGATACTGACTGAGTGGGTAGAGACAAAAGAAAGAGAGAGCTCTCTGTCACTGGACTAGACTAATCTCTCTGAGTCCACTAAACCGTGTGTGGGCTTTGTTTTGGCTGCAGTCATTCATACAGCGGTGTGTGTAGAAGGCGTGTGTGTGTGTGTCCCCCGTGGAGTATTGATTTGCTGTAGGCCGAGGGCATCCAGCCTGGAGGAGGGAGCAGCTCCCAACAGAAGAGCTGCAGAGCAGACAGTGTTTGGGCTGCGAGGGAAGTGGAGCACGCCGAAGGTTCATTCAAGTACAAAGATACGGACACGAAGGAGAAAAAAAACACAGTCTTCACACGAAAGAGATATTTTAGAGGAAAACATGGGGGACATGCTGGGACAGGCACACAGATATGGTTCCCTGTTCTAGTGGGCTCTCTAAACCACCTCAAGTACTAATTTTTTTCTCCTTTTCTTAAAGGAATCACTTGGGGAACACTGAAATGCATTAGATTTTCCCCTTTAATTCAAATGTAATCTATCAGCTAAAACATGTTGGGTGTACGAAAAGTGTTTTTTTAGCTTTGTACAGTGCCTACGATGCTTCTTTCCCTACAATGTAAGGAAAATGTACTTAGATACACCAGTTAGCATCGTTCAAACTGAATGCCTCAATCCATACCCTCAAACAGACTGGCTGATGAGGTTCATGATGTCCTCGAATCTTCTAAAATAGACAACAACGCAGTATGTTGCACAGCTAGCAACAGAATGTCTGGTATTTCCATCCATTTCCATGGATAACAGTGTGTCATGGTAACAGTGGCAGAAATCTAATGAGCAAGTCTATTAGCGATAACACAGCAAGGTACTGCAGTTTAAGGCAAATTTGTGAGGTATTTTAGGCATGCAATTGGGTAACCACTATCGCATAAGCTTCAACCGTTAGCTCACTGCAAAGCTCAAACATCAAACATGTCTTGGTAAATGGACTACATTTGAGGTAAGGAAGAAAAGTGTGTAAATCTGATACTTTAAAGTGAAGCTCAGGCAACATGACCTTAACGTTTCCCTAGAGGACAATTGAGCCATCATTTCTAGCTGGTGGAGGCTTATATGAGGAGGAGGGGGGGGGGGAACAACACAAGCAAGCACTATTCTTTCAACAGCCCTCAGCTGTGAAAGACTGACATTTCAATCTCCCTCTACCACAGCCTTGCTGCAGTTTGAGCCTGGTTATGATCTGAAGAGGAGGGAGGAAGGGGAGAAAGAGGATTTACAGATACGTGAAGAGTGGGAGAGAGGAAGAGGAAAGTGAACAGCAGTGCCAACATGGAGGATAGGGGAGAAAGAGAAGTATGAAGGTGAGAAATCAGGAGTGTGAAAGAGAAAAGGTAGCTCATTTTCAGGTGCAATTATTACATTAACAGACGAGGGAGTGTCAACCTGCAATGACCCATGCATTAGTCTGAAGGTGGGAGTTTAACTGCATTGATTTTGCACTGTGGGAATCGAACATAATCAATTGATATTTACATTTATGGCATTTGGGTGATGCTCCTACCCAGAGCAACTTATACTTGAATCGTATTACACAGGTAGCATAATGAAGAGATAGGAGTCTTGCTCGGGGACTATAGGGGCCTGTTTACATCTGGCATTACCATGCGTATTGTATCCAGATAGTATCTGGATCTACTTTGACCGGACACTGTTTACACACCCAGTGTGACACCGCAATGGAACAACAGATGGCTCTCGCAGTCCCGAGAAAATGCGCCAGACTATTTAAACCACAAGGGAACAAATCCGATCACAGAAAACCCATTCAATTTACCACTGTATTAAATGTGGACAAGATCCGTCTCTGACCACCTTGGAATGTGGTTTGAGTGATCCGATCATAATCTGATCACCTGGGAGTGTTTACATCTGGCTTGTCATGGGGAATTCCGAATGTGATCCGACCACCAAAAACACATGTTAATGCCAGGTGTAAACAGGCTCTTACTGGTGTAGTGTGGTGTGTGGGACCCCAGCAAGGACTCAATGCACACATTAGGCTATTATCAAATGTGGGACATGGAGGAGGAAGGGAACTCAAAGAACTGGTTGGGGTTCGGGCTGGATTTCAGGTGGTTTCTGCTTTGTGCCCCCTTTGATAAGTGGACTGAGAGCTATGACTGAGTGACGGGGTGGTGCTGGGTTATATAAACAATTTTTATTGGACATGGAAAGTAGGGATGGGAATTCATAGGATGTAAGATTGGGAGGAGGAGGGGTTTCAGGCATGCCCCTCCTCTCAAAACTCCACTTGGTACAGCTCAGATTTTACTACATTACTGTCAATCTGACATGTACAATGTTATGTATCTAGTTGTTATAGGCTTTAACCCAAATTGCTAGCTTCCGTCTAACCCAGGATTTCATTTGAATTGAATTATGAGAGATGGTAATATAAGTAAACACATACAAATGAAGAAATGTAATTAATAAATAAGAAAACAGTGTTCTTGTGAGGAAACATTTAGCCTTATGCCCTAATAGGTGGTATTTCCTCCTGACATAACCTCAATTTGACGTTTCCTATAACCCCCTACCAGTCTCTGATAATGGCTGGGAGAACGTTTTTGCCACTCCTGGAAAGGCTGCTTTGTTTGACTGGGATCTTTTTAAACCCTTTTCCAGACTCATCTGCATCTACAACCTTCTCTCTGAAAGCCTCAGAAATATGGGTATTCCACATTCGTTTAGTGTACATCGTTTGTACACTATATATTACGGTGCATTGTGGTATTGTTGCAAGGCACTGAAAATACAGCACTGCGTTTTCAGATACCACTAGGAAATGGCAGAACCCTATTTTGCATTAAAGTAGTGCACTAGACAGTGCATAGGGCACAGTTTTGGACACAGCTAGGCATTAAGCCTAGTCTTGGACTATGCAGAATTCTGAAAATGGTGATTGTCCAATAAAGGTCAAATTTAATCTTGGACTAGGTTTAACTCCTGTCTGGGGAGGTAAATGTGGGAGTGTTCTAACTTTTTCCTGTTTTAAAGACATTTCTTCAGTTGTATGTGTTTAGCTATATTACCTCCAGCTCTCGAAATGAAGTTTACATGTCTCATATGTTAAAAATAAAGACTTCAAGGAGTCTTCATGGAGTGTCCTATTTTTTTGCCCATGACTGTATGGGATAGGGACTCCCCTCTGATTCAGAGACAAATGGAAATTGTGGGAAAGACAGAAAACAAGAAGAAACAAGACTAGAAGCAAAGGAGAGAGGGAGAGAAAGATAGAGCGCTCGAGAGAGAGAGAGAGACAAAGAAGGAGTACCCTGACGCTGTGTTATCTATGTGCAGACATCAAAGCCCCTGCGAGGAGTGTGTTCCTGCGTGCAGCGTGCCGAGTGCAGTGGGTGTGTGGGTCATTATCTGGCAGAAATGGATTACTCTCAGATTAGAGTGCTCAGCAAGGCTCAGCACCGTAGCCCAGAACGCTCACACACACACACACACACACACACCCATACACAGGGCCGTTCCGCTCACAACGACATGACTCGCGGATAAATCTTGTCACGTTGGATGAGCGTACCGCAAGATCAAGAAATCAAACAAGCCTGTCCGCTTACGTTTACATTTCACTGCAGTCAGAAGGGAGGGGGGGATTACTGGACGTCAACAACGTCCACCTGGCCATGAACACAACACACAGTCCACTATGTGGTACATACTCCAACAGACGCATTTATATACACACAGACGTGCATTTAATATTATAATAATACCTAATTATGGTTTATTTAGTTGTATGTAGACCTGAGATAATGATGTTTAATAGAAATCGGTGCAGACCGGCTTTTATTTGTAAGCTAAAAGTGAGGAAATTAAGCCTTTAGCCTTCAGAACTTTGGCAGAAAATCTCATTAGTATTGTAACGACTGGAAGTATGGTGTTAGGTGGGTGCTCTCGTGGAGAGGTGAATACTTAGCTCCATGAAGAGACACACAGAGAACACGTTGTGCAGGGGTTTCAGAGACAGTTTTTAATGAGCAATGAGAGCACCTCGACTTCGCTCGTCACAACTTCCGAGACAACACCAGCTGGAGAACCCAAGCTACAACCCAGCACAGTTCACCATACGCACACACTCTCCCGCGTTTTCCTCCACACTCTCCATCATTTGCTCTGACTCTCACCATGCACATGCGCACTGTACCCCACCTTAAAGTGACCGTTACAGTATGATTTATTATTTATAGTGTTGCACTGATACCGATACCATATCGGCATTGGCGCTGATACTGCCACTTACACACAGTATCGGTATCGGCAATAGAGAGCACCGACTTACGTACATTTTTTATGTACATTTTGGTTTGCATACTTTGTTATGAAAATGTTAAAAAAAAACAGTAAAAAACAGTAATAATTAGTTATTACCATTAAACAGACATTTAATGGCACCTTTACATTTACAGCACTTTTTCTTTCCATGTGGTGTTTTCTTGGTTCTGAAACCAATGGTTGAGTTTCAGCAGCTTGTTTAAAGGCCTCACACCGAAGTTTAGTAGCTTTTCACACAGAGATGTGAACCTGAATGTGAAATCACTGCAGAAGCACTTTCCAGTTTCTAAACTGGTATTTTTGTCACTGCTCTGAAATGTGAATTTTAACACCAGTTAAAAGCTAAGCTGTTTGGCCGAACTTTGCTTCCCAGATTATGCTTCCCTACCTGCACGTGTTTCTGCATTGTGGCAATTTTTATTCTTCCATAGCTCTGAAACTTTTCAAAATGTGCAGTTCTTCAACCAGTAAACGCTGTTCTTTCAAGCTTACTACGTCTTATTTGGGATAAGTGCAACCTATAAAAAGTGGAACAGTATAAATATGAGAATTTATAGCCATCTATCGCGTATTTAAGTCAGAGTTGGTGTCGGTATCGGTGCTCAGTATCGGCAGATACTTGAAAATCTGGTATCAGTATGCAAAAGGAAGAAGTGGAATCGGTGCATCCCTAATTATTTACCTCCGATCCAGTCGATTAGATGGGAGATGCTAATGGTGCTAACAAACACTGCACTTGATACCATCGCCAATCTCGTCTCTGTAGATACACGCCCAAAACCTTTATTGCCTTCATTTATTTGCTTCCAAACAGATCTAAACACGTATCTCAACCTGATTAAAGTGAATCCAGAGCTTCATTTGCTTTGAGCAGACAAATCGATGTTGTTTAGACCACAGTATGACTTAATAAACAAACCTCTTCGCTTAGCTGAACAGTGGAACGACCATTTTGAGCAATCAGTGCAATCACTGCAGTCTAGTAAACCACTTCTTGCATCTTGTTTAGATTTAAGATTTAGGCAAGATGAGATTGGTGACCGGCCTATGTTTGTTAGCAACATTAGCCTAGCATCTCTCGAAGTAGACTAAAACAGCATATGTTTAAAATCAACCATGTCCTGATTGAGAGACAATGTGTCGGGGTGATAAGTCATGATAAATCGTGTTATATTGTTTTGTCTTTAAACTATTCCTTCATGTTCATTTCATAAACAATATTACTGAATGTAATGCTAGCTAACTAGCAGATTGCTCACTGGGGGTCTTAGGTTTTTATGTTGTTGATCTCTTGTCCTCTTACTGATTCCTGACTGTGTAAAGCTGACAAACAGCAGTTGTCAAAAAGTGCTATACAAATAAATTTCATTTGATTTGATTAAATAATTTTTTGTTGTATTGTTATTTTTGCTTTAGAGTTAGGGGTTTTCACACAGGTCCTCAGGGTCCACATTTTTGCTCCGTCCTTATGTTCTGGGTGTTAAATTGGAGCAAAAACTACTGTCTGGATTCATGAGGACCAGTTTGAGAACCACTACCGTACACATCCACAACACTGACTACTACTGTTAAGTCTATAACTGTGTAAATACGTGTCGTCCTAGTGTGCATTTTTCAGGGAAGCCACAGCAGTAGAGCTATTGTCTGTTAATATGATTTTCTTGCAAATTATCAAACTATGAAACACTGTAATTATCGCTTGATTTTACACCTCAGTATATCATTCAAATCTCTAATTCTGCTAATCCCTAATTTCATGAGACGCTTCTTTCAGCAGGACAAGCTGTGATATGATCAGTTTTTTAATCTCACTACCCATAATAATCACGTTCTTCAACCATGCTACTAATGCCTCTCATGAATGCTAATGTCGCTACACTAACTTCACATGTTCCCACCCTTCACGTTTTCCTCACGCTCATACATCACACCAGGGCATGTGTGGAAGCTTGCTCATGGAGGATTTCACTGCCTATGAAAACAGTGCAAGCCAGGCAATGATCCTCAAGCAGAAGGAGCCACAGTGTAACACTCGAGGACAGCAAAGCAAAGGGCACCGTCCTGATACATAAATCAATAAGTCAATTTACGGAAATCAATAAAACATAGCAAGTGAAAAGGAATTAGAGGCATAAAAACCACCTGGATGAACAGTGGCCATTCTGAAATTCAATATGCCGATTGAATAAATCAAAAATGCAAAAATGCTTTCAGCGCCCAATCGGCTATCAGTAAATGCCTACAGCACTTTCCACAGTCCCGAATCAATCTAATTCCCCACTTCTAAAAACAGAATGCTAAATGGAATAAAGCCATCCCTTTTGTCTAATTTCACTTCGGGCCATCAAATCAAGTCAAACGAGACGGAAACATAAAACTGTCCATGAAAAATATTACTGGAAGTATGTGAGGAGGGGCTTTGTGCATTATGGAGCGTGCATGGGGGCCTATGGGCATGCTACAATGATGTAAATTTTATAGCACAATGTCTGTCTTTGAGTAACATGGGCCTTATTAATGCAATTATCAGATCCAGTCTCTGGACATGGCTTATCAGGTGACATTTAGGTTAGCGTCAATGAAATCCATTTGCATTAATAACGTTAATGAGCCCATGTGTGTTGAGTACCGCTATTCAATGTTAAAAGAATGTCTACATTTAACAAATGACTGGATGTACCAAATGCAGTTCTTTGAGACAGACCGCTAAAGCTCACCATCCAGCAAAAGTGCTGTAAAGGTGAACGAATTTCAGGTGACTTGGCCCACCAGTGTGATTTTTTTTTGTTATGATGAGAGCCAAAACCAATGATGTAACCATGCTGCCACTATGACACTATGACTACGAATCCCGGGTCATGCTGCCTACCATCAGCAGCCGGAGCCTGATAGAGCACAGCTGGCCTTGCTCTTTTCATTTCATTTCACTTTCTTTCTTCACATCACTTCAGTGTGATGCTGGCCAGCACGGGCATCTGCTAGCTGGTGCATCAGAGCTGGGTACCCAGTGCTTTCCTCCGACGTTCCACTTGTGGTGGTTCGAAAAGAGGCAGTGGCTGGTTGTGCATGTGTCGGCAGAAGCATGTGTCAGGTTGGTGTGGCGCAAAAGGTAATACCGCTACCGACCAGAGCGCTCCCACACCATGTGGGAGACTGGGGTTCAATTCCTGGTCTGGGTGACTATGTTGCGTTACATCAATAAGAGTCCTTGGGCAAGACTCCTAACATTATGTTGGCCCTCCTCTGTAATATGACTAATTTTGTAAGTTGCTCTGGATAAGAGCGTCAGCTAAATGTAAATGTAAAGACAGTCCAGTGTCCGGCGTGTTCCGTGTGATAGGGGGAGAGTACTTATTAGTGGGCTGGGTAATTGGGGATTGAAATTGGGTAAAAATTAAATTGTATTTGCATCATTTCAAGTGTTGAATATCTATATGTATCTATATTTTGACATTATCACATTGGCCAGATGCAAAGCACATTTACAGAAAGGGAATCTATAACTTTGTCACTATCCAAAAACACTCCAAACTATGTTACTTTACACAACAATCTACAAACATTTAAAACTTTCTATTCAATTTTATTCAAATGTATTTCTATAGTGCTTTTCACAATGAATGTTTTCACACATCCAAGCCTATTTTGAGCAAGCCAGTGGTGACAGTGG
This sequence comes from Salminus brasiliensis, assembly GCF_030463535.1. Taxonomy (NCBI): domain Eukaryota; kingdom Metazoa; phylum Chordata; class Actinopteri; order Characiformes; family Bryconidae; genus Salminus; species Salminus brasiliensis. Next base: position 6,716,411 of record NC_132880.1, read on the forward strand.
CAAAAAAAAGCTCCCTCAGATTGAGAGGAAGAAGCCTTGAGAGGAACCAAGACTTAAAAGTAGAACCCATCCTTCTCTGGTCGACACCAGATATCACAATAAAAAACCAAGAAAGCAATACTGAATTAACAGAACATGGCAAATGTGCTGTCAAGCCATAAAAGATGAAAACGTGAGTGAAATTTAAAAGTCCATGCAAGCAAACAGTCACAGCCATGCAGTGAGGTGAGGATGAATCAATGTGAGGCCCTAGAGCAGGACAGCGGGCAGCAGGGGAATGGAGAGCCAGGTCTGGAGGTACTGGAATGGAAAAGTTGGAAGTGGGCATTTCAATAGTAAGCTGCCAGTTTCTGGACACCACCCACATGTACACAAAATCTGCTACGCACTGCTGTTTTATGTGTACTATACCATGGATTTAATGCTCAGGATCATCATCACATATAGTACTAAAATATTGCTGCAACCAAAAAGCAATATTTCTTGTGTACCAGAATAGACAGCCTATCCCCAACCTTTCCTTTAGACCTTAGAGCTGTGTGGATTTTCGAGCTGTGTGGATTTTCGAGCTGTGTGGATCTCTCTCTCACACACACACACAAATCCAGTCCCAGCTAAAGCCAGAGCTGTGTGACTGAACCTCCCTCCTTTCTCTTTCTCCAGATAATCTGAAACACAACCCAATGTTTGAGATCAGTCACTTGGTGATTGCTACAGCGTACAATAGAGATAGACCTTATCCAAACTTATAGCAACAATTCCAGCCACGCAATGATGTCTGGGAGCGTCTCTGTCTGCCTTCGCTTGGAGTGATGCAATGAAAGAACCGCTTTTGGTGCCATAAAGAAGTCATTCTGTAAAGAATTTATTTTTTAGGGCTGTGGTTTGTTCGCAATCATTGTAAGAAAAGCCCAGGTGATGCACATTTCAAAGCCTTTATAAACACTCTGACTCCTCAATCCTCTGAATCAATGTTCAAACAATCAGCAGACATGGGCTCCTTGAAGATGCTGCCTAGCACTTTGAACATTGCAACAGTCGATGCCTACAAAGCACTTGAAGGCTGTAACATGATAGCAAGTAGCCATTTTCTGCTGGTAGAATTGCTTGATTGCTAGAACACCTCTCCAACTGTTAAGCACATGGGTGGATTGATCATGCTGTGTTGCAGCCAGTGGCACAAGCAACATTTCACTGGTAGATGGAAGAATGGATTCAACTAAAGCAACATTATTACATTATGATGCTCCACTGATCTGTAGTACAGAGATCATTGGTACTCCAGGCTCAGCGAGCTGCTAACTGTGGGCAGGATAACACTCGCGAGAACTATGTAACTATCTTGCATAACCCAAATTAAAATTGTGTAAAATACAGTAATTTTACTCTACTACCTCAGTCCACATACGTCTTTCAATGACGTTCTGTATCTCTCAGCCCGTCCAGAAATATGTGTCCTTTAGTGGTGGCTCAAAGGCCGAATTACACTTCTTGTGTGTAGTGGGGAGCTCAGCAGCAAAAAATGCCAATTTCCCATAGTGTTACTTTAAACAGCAGCACATTCTGGAAGCAAACACCAGACCATCTGTAAATAAAAAAACTGAAGATGAGAAGAGGATTTCTTCGACAGCAGGATAATGATCCTAAACATGCCTCGAAATCCACAATGGACTACCTCAAGAGGTGCAAGCTGAAGGTTTTACCATTCAAAGGTTTTGATCACTGAAAATCTGTGGATAGACTTCAAAAGAGCAAGCAAGCAAGACGGCTCAAGAAACCCACAGAAGCCACCAGAAGCTTTTTGCAAGGTATAATGGTCAAAACATCCAACAAACAAGACATGCAAGACTCTGCTGCTACTCTTAGCTGCTACAAATAGCGGAATTCCCCAAATGGGGTGTTACTAAGTACTGCCTGCTGTGCTTAGGATGTCCAAACTTTGGCTCGGGGCCTACTATTTAAAATGAAGGAAAGGTATCACTCATCTTTAGCTTTATGCCTTCTGGGAATCAGGTCATCCTTTTCTCACTTAGCTATTCACACTAATAGATATTGTGACTAGGGGAGCCCAAACCTTCGGCACTGTATGTTTTATGAGGTTGTTTTGTCAGTCTCTTCCACATTATGCACTATTTAGTCACTCACTTAAGCTAATCTGCTCTGTCACCCCTCTCCCGGCCATATGGAGAAATTAGCAACGATTCATTTAATCTTGCACATTCTACAAGTTTCGTCAAGACGGCGGAGCTCCACCCGCTTCGCTCTGCCATCAACCTTTTAAGCTGTGTTCCAAATGTGGGATGTGCTCCCACATAATTAAGGTATAACACGTCAACCCAGCGCAACCGAGCAAGTCACTGAAGCACGAGATGCTGTACCGACACTGTTCAGAGCAGAGGAAAAGCTCTGACGCTCCTGTGTCACATTGCTTTAGGGGAACAATCTGCTCACTAGATAATGAGTACAGGGAGAGCACAAATGCTGAGGGGACACCAGCGGTCTCCAGCCCTGCTCCTGGAGAACCCCCTGCCCTGCACACTTGAGTGTTTCCTGCCCTAAAACAGCCTTTTCAACTCACAACGCAGGAAAACGTGTTCACTCGAAACGGACAGTATTCGGACAATGATGCTCCTCAATGCATTTCGAGATGCGATTGGAGTGGAGACTTTCTTACAAAGTCCCTCCACTTACAGAGGCTCAACAGTATGTATAGGGTGTAACAGTATGTATATTTGTACCGGACCGGGGGTCACAGTTCGACGCATGGGGTCATATAGAGATTACACTGTTCACACTATTAGGGTAAATGCGGTAATTTCACAAGCATACACACCACCTGGAAACCATAAAACTGTTAACCACTGGATTTGCATGGGACCATGGGAAATGTAGTGGTTTAGGATTATTGCTATGGTAACTGTAGTCTTGCCCGCCCCCCTCCTCCCCGTCTCTCACTGCTGCATTTAGAGTACTTGACTCAGATGCTGGTTTTTGTCTCTATTCTTTATGTGTTAGTCTTCTCACCTTTGGATTTGAAACAAACATAAAAAATAAACAAGTATTTCACTAAAATTCTGTTTGTGTGTGTGTGTGTGTGTGTGGAAACACATCGAACATGGTAATGCTTACACTTTACAGCTTAATTAACACTCTACATGCTGTATTAACGACCTCAGGGGAGACGATACAGCACTAGATGGAACAAACTGTAATTTGCACAACTGCTGTGGTACCGAAACCATGCCGTGAACCGACCTGTGACTTCCGTGTAACGTAACACCCCAGTTTTACATATAAAGATTATTTTCAGACTGCCAATGACTGCCTAAAGTCTGGAATTCCATTCCACTGGCAACCATACATGCCCATGCCGTAACAGTGCCTCCATCATGTTTGACAGATGATGCTGTCTGCTTTGAATCATTAACCCTTTCATTCCTTCTCCATACTCAATTCCACAACTGCAGACAATGGATTTTTTTTGATGGTTTCTAGCAGTCTAGTTTGGACTTGTTATTGTTATTGAGTATAATCAAAGCTATTGGCCAGCTGCTGGATTCCATCAGTAGTGAAACATATTTTAGAGGCATATTTTTAGAAATTGTTCAGACGAGTGTACCTGTAAATGAAGCTATAAGTCTGTACAATTAGTTCTTTCAGAGCTGGGCAATTTGTTTCCACAGGTTTCCACAAGCTTGAATTTATGATAATGCATTACTGGTGTAGTGAGTAGGTTTTCAAAGGCTCCTCTCTTATCACTGTAGATACTTTAGGGAAGCAAAAGTAGCTGGTGCTGCTTTTCACTGTTCACATTTAAATCTGAAGACAACGTTAGAAGAACATCTTCACACTTAGCAACCCAAAAGGCTTCTTCAAAGCCATAGAAGAACCACTTTAAAAAGCCTACCAGTGATCTTTAGAGAATCTTTAGAGAAACGCTTATGTAAATGAAATATGTGAGATGTGTGAAGAACCTTTTAAAGTCTTAAAGACATTAAAAAGTTCTTTGAATTTCTTTTTCAATCAAAGTTTTTGAAAGAACCAGAAGTGTTTTTTTTTTTTTTTCTGAAGCGTTGCTGTCTGGTAGTCTGGTTTATTTAGTGTGTTTTGAGTTAGTGGGTCTTCTGTTCTAGGGGCTAAGTACTAGGAACCAAGTCAAATTATTATGGATGATTAGGCTGAGAGGTTCAAAATAGGGTTATGGAACAGTCATATCCATTTAATCTTAATCATTCTAATTAAGTAACTAGTAGAAGTGTAAGAAAATACTGATATATCAAAGTATCGCAATATTATCTGTCTTAAAAAAACAAGATTGATCTGTAATGACTAGTTTACATGTAAAGATTGGTGGCAGACAGCAATTAATTTGGTCATTTCAAGAACCCATGGATGTTCATGGTGGCACTGCAGAAGGTTTGTAAGACTGTAATAGAAATGTCACTGTCAAAATACATTTTAATTTCAATTTAAACCATATTGTTTCCCAGTAAAACTTAAAATAGAAACATAGCAATTTACTGTAAGGTCCTAGGTACCTTTCTAAAGGGGTCATGAGATGTTTAATATAGTCAAATGGAGATTACAGTTAAAGCCAGACAGCTAAATCATTCTACTGCAGATAAAATATCTTAATAATTGGAAAGTTAACATGCAAACCTGGCAATCAAAACAATACCATTTCATTATTTTATGTCATTTACTGTTAACCTACTTCAAATCTCAAGAGGCACTTGAGATGTAGTTACGAGAGTAATGTAGGCCTATGCCCAGACCCTCTAAACCTCTGAGAGAAGTTAGCAGGGAGCAGGTAAAAGGGACCAGAGGAACTCCCAGCACAGGCTTAGGAAGCCACTACCATACCTACTCACTGCAGCTGACCTTTATAAGAAACCTACACTCTCCTGTGTTGAAGCCTGTAGGCCGAGTGTAAACTGCAGTGAGACGGCCCACCTTTGGATTTAAAGCCTCACGCTCATCACGGGCCGGTGCACCTGTCTCCAAGAGCTCGTCTCTCTGCTGCCGGAGGATGCTCATTACATGGCTTGTGGTGCCATGATGAATCCCTTAGTCCCTAAAAAAAACAAGAAGATCTGCCCTTCTGCATTAACCCCTTTAACCGTGGGGACTCCAGGTCCAAGATCTAGACTTTCCTTCCTCGTTCCAAAATGTAGTCGATCAACTAAAACATGCTTAATGTTCAACGTTTGCTCTTGAGTTTTGAACTGTAGCTAACAAATAATGGAAGCTGATTCCCCACCAACTGTGCAAACGGCCTGCCTCAATCATCAGCTGCTTCAAGCTGTGTTGAGATGTTCAGCAACCTTCAGGAGGCCTGCTGATGTGGTGCCTGACATTGTATAACTGTTATCCATAAATATGGAAAACATACAGACAAAACTCAGGCTTCAAGATGGCAGTTATTAGTATATAATATAATAAGAGTTTATCACAAACTGCCACAGAAGAACCAGTTATCTAATACCGAGTCTTTAGAGAACCATTTTTGTGAGATATGTGAGATGTATGAAGAACCTTTACATTATGAGACGGCTCTAAAAGCTATTCAGATAAGGTTCTCCAAATCTCTTTTTCCAACATGGCTCTTTAGGGAACCTTCCCTAAAACAAAAAACCTTGTATCTCCAAAATGGCAATTTTACAAGAGAATGAAAAAGCCTAAATATCTTTATTATATCTTTAGTCATTTTGGAGCATTTCTATAGGTCGACGGCATGACATTTTGACACAATGTAAAGAACAACGGACAGATTCACATTAGGTCAGAATAGTGAACAGTGGCGAATATTAAGATACAAGGTCAAGTAAGATACTACAGTAGCTACGCCACAGCACTACAAGGCATTACTCATTGTTGACAAGCAGAGGACCACCAAGCAATCAAAGTCAAAGCTTCCATCCAACTCAGAAAGAGCGAGTTACAAACTCTATTGCAACTTTGGATGACGGACATTAAACATGTATTGGCTATTTGACTGAATTACTGAGGTAAGGGGAAAATTGTGTAATTTATGATCAATAACTGAATAAGTCTAGAGGTCAGTGAGTTCATGATAAAGCAGCTCAGCCCGCCTGAAGGCTAACCTCTGAATACTGAAGCTGTCTCAGATCACCACTGGCTTTAATTTATTGGTGTCTACAGTGCAAATACTGTACAGCTGTGATTATGTACTATTAAAAATAATTAGTGAACCTATTAGTGAAGTGTCTTCTGAGCTCTAGTTCCAGCGAAACACGACCACTGCAATTCTGACACGATGAAGAAGAAACTCTGGCAGAAAAGAAACATACAGTGGAAATTGGTTTTGGTGTAAGCACATTACCACAGCCCATTTCACCGTCCACACGTTTGTTGTGGTCATAAACTTCTGACTCTGCGCTGTCCTCTAGTGAATGTATTGCTTAACATCCATGCCATCCATGTAAAGGACGCATAGAAGCATGTGGGCAGTGCCGGCTATGATGTCTGAAATGGGCGTAACGGGAGTGTAAATGAGCCTTCATCCGTCTTGTATATGCAAATATGCAAATTTCGCTCGTTGTGCTGCAATTCTTACTGGTGTTTGGGTTGTACTGGGAGGGGTTTTGGTGGTGGCATGCGTCGAATGCGAGAGACAGATCTGCTATAACATGTGACTCCAATGCGTCTCGGACCACCTCCTGTTTTAACTGCGTCTTGGCTGCGTTTACACTAATCCGGATGTAACCCTGCCACTCATGACACATGAACCAGGTGTGTGTCAACTAGTTGTGTGCAATTGAAGTATTGATAAATGAAGAATTCCCACTTTAAGCCTTCCCAGTCAGCTGGCAGTAAGGCAGCGTCAGTCGTGCTGTTATCCACAACAATGCTATCAGTCATACAGCAAACACAGCCTCACCGGTGGTCATCACTCAAGCATCTCTCTCACAAGGTTGTTTACCGGTGCTGCGCGGTCATACATCACGGCAACGACTGCAACGACGGCGTCCTTCGTTCTCAAACTGAACAAAATAAGCTTTCGGACAAAGGGGCTGTTATTTATAGCCGCTTGGTGAGGTAGACTGTGACGAGGAGAGGAAGTTCAGTGGCAGTGGCTTGAAGTGAAGTGCGTCAGGTGTGTGTGTGTGTGTGTGTGTGTGTGTGTGTATTTTGCACTATGCAGGGATGGGAAATGTGAAGATACTGGCATTGGGCTGCTCTCCCTGAGGAACAGCGCTCTCCTAGAGGACAGAAAACACATCTAACGGAATCACCGGGTTTGAGGTTGGTTGGTTGCTAAGGTTGAGGTAGAGCTTCAGGGTCCAGGCTTAGGTGTGGAACAGCAACACTAAGGGTTAACAGCAGGTCATGGTAGGTAACAGGCTGTAGAAGTCAGTGGAGACACCCCACAAGGACTGGAATACAAACTTGTGTGTGTGTGTGTGTGTGTGTGTGTGTGTGTGTGTGGGTTGAAGGATTCCTGTTGCCTTAGATACGGCGCGTGAAACCCAGTCTGCATTTCTGTGTCTCTCAAGCCACTGAACGCGCTGCTAATCGTGCTCGTGTACAGGAGGCTGCACCGCATAGATGCTCGTATACACGTATACCTTCACTGCCCGGTTGTAACGTAGCGTCACGCGAATGACATGCCCGCAGGGGGGCTTTAAAAACAAAACGCCACCCGCTGTCCGTCACCGGCAGGCTGGCAGACATGCAAACGGACGACTCGGTTCTGTACAGACTGTCACGTTTGAGAAAAAGTCATTGGCGTGACGTTGTTATTATTATTATTATTATTATTTACAACGCGAGCGTGCAGCCTACTCACGCTTTTCTTCCTCAGATGTAAGCCGTGCTTGAGCAAACCGGGCAGGTCGCGGATCTTCTGCTTCAGCTGCACCTGCTCCCGCGCGCTCCGGTTCCAGCGCCAGCTCGCGAGCAGCCCGTCCTCTGGCGCGCACGGAATGCTCTCGGATTCCTCCATGGTCCCGTCAAAGGCGAAGGTTTCACGCGGGAACGTTGACAAACACCATTCCTCCCTTCTCCTCCTGCTCCTCCTGCTCCTTCTGCCTCTGCTCTCCTCCCGTTCCCTCCCTCTTCTGTCTCCCGCGCGCGCTTGCTCTCTCTCTCTCTCTCTCTCTCTCTCTCTCTCTCTATCTATCTCTCTCTCTCTCGCTCGCTCGCTCGCTCGCTCTCTCTCTCTCTCTCGCTCTCTCTCTCTCTCTCTTTCTCTCGCTCGCTCGCTCTCCTCTCCAGGCGCGAGCATCCGCAGTGAAGAAGAAGCAGAAGAAGAAGCAGAAGAAGAAGAAGAGGCACGACGACCCGGCTGCTCCACCCAAAACCGCCTCGCGCGCGCGCCTCTCCCGACCCCTAGCAGCGCACGATCGCTCTTACAGTGCGTGCGTGTGCGTGCGTGCGTCTGCGTGCGCCTATGTGCGCGAGCATACGTGTGTTTCTGAAAGGGAGGGGTTATGTATGTATGGTGGGGGGGTTGGGGGGGGCAAATGAGAGAGGGGGTGGGGTGTGTGTGTGTGGGGGGGGGGTTACAGGTGGAGCAGGAAACAGGCACGCATCACTTCCACATTGTCCTCGAGCGGACGCGGGGATTCACCACTGCGTTTCCCCCCGGGGCTCAAGAAGAAGAAGGGGAAGAAGAGGAAGAAGAGGAAGAAGAAGGTGAACACGCGCGTTATTTACTGCAGCTGAAACCTCGAGCGCTACAGACAGGGATGCACCGAGGCAGTGATGCAGCAGCAGGCAGCACGCGGGCTAATGACACCCGTGCGAGGCGGGGATGATCGTTTCCCGCTGCTACACATATGGCTCGGATCAATGAGTGTCTCCAAAGCATTTAACCTCCGCTATCGACGGCTCTGCACTAAAGCATCAGTGTCAGCCTGTGTCGACATGAGAGCAAAAACAAAGAACCCGATCAATCTTCTGCACTTTTCTGAGAAACTTGCCATATACAAACAATCTTACGTGCTTCCCAGCAGGCAGTTGCTAAGCTTTTCCCAAAATTGTCACTAGGGTAAAACTTCTTTAGCTAGGTGGTTGCTGTGGTGTTGCTAGGTGGTTGCTATAGTATCCCAGGTGATTGATTTGGTGTTCCTACGTGGTTACTAGGTGGTTGCTATGGTGTTGCTAGGTGGTTGCTATGGTGTTGCTAGGTGGTTGCTATGGTGTTCCTACGTGGTTGCTCAGAACGAGTTATGCTGCAAAAAAGGAGACACCATAAAAAGCATTTGCGATACCACACCAACCACCAAGAAAGACATTACCAACATCACAGCACCCACTTAGCAACACCTTAACAACCGCCTGAAATATTTTTGCAACCGCCCTAGCAAGAATCTGGTATGCCATAGCAGCCCCCTGAGACACTGTAGTAATACCATAGCACCCACTTAGCAAAACCTAGCAAACCTAGCAATCACCCAAGGCATACATGGTAATATAGAGTTCTCTGGTTGGGGGTGGGGGGGGGGGGTGGGGGTAACCAGAACACTGTAGCAATAGCATAGCACCCATTTAGCAACACCTTAGCAACCACCTGGAACACTTTTTAATCATTTACCTAAAATACCTTTCAACTCCAACAAAGAATTAGAAATAATTAATTAATTATTTGGAGAAACAATAAATAATCGTAACAGTGACAGAACTGAAAGATCGTAATGAATAGCATTGCAAAACATGGTTTAGGGCTAAAATATCAGCATAAAAGTGCTGGATCGGGTTTTGCTAAGTGGTTGCTAGGTGGTTGATATGGTGTTTCTAAGTAGATGCTAGGAACGGGTTATGCTGCAAAAAAGAAGACCTTTGAAAAAAAAGAAGAAAGCCTTTGAAATACCATACCAACCACCCTAACAACCACCAAGAAAGACAATACCAACATAACAGCACCCACTTAGCAACACCATAGCAACCGCCTGAAATACTTTTGCAACAGCCCTAGCAAGAATCTGGTATGCCATAGCAGCCAATTCCAATTAAGAACACCATAGCAACACCTAAGCAACCACCTGTAACTCTTTTAAACCATTTACCCAAAATACTTTTTTATTTATACTTTATTTTTAATTTATGTTTATTTAATGTGAGAAACGATAAATAATCGTAACAGAGACCGAGGTGACAGATCCTCAGCTCTAGCAGTGCAAAACATCTAAACCTCCACCACGTCTATTGGTGTAGGGCTAAAATATCAGCATAAAGTGAGTGCTGGACTGGGTATCGGAAAGAACAAGCCCAGGACCCAGTCCTGCCCGAAACATCAGACACTGCTTTATTCTTTGGTGTTAAAGCATTTGTTTACTTTAAGCACATGTTCTTTAACCTTAAAGAACCTTAAATAAGGTTCTTGAATTAGAAATAGAAATATCAGAACAGCATAGAGCTGGGCAATATGACGATATGTTTGTGTAATGATACATTTTGGTATCGTGAGACAAAATATGCCTTTCTCAGTATATCGAGGATACTGATCAGCTGCAGGTTTCATTACAAACAGTGTAATCAGACTGGTTCCATTGGATGAAGTGCAGCAGATGTTGAGTAGAAATCACAGAGTATCTGAATAGTAGCTTTTAAGAGTCTGATGCTACTGAGGTACATTTACATTTATGGCATTTAGCTGACGCTTTTATCCAGAGCAACTTACAAAGTTACTCATATCCAGAGGAGGGCCAGTGTAGTGTTAGGAGTCTTGCCCAAGGACTCTTATTGGTGTATTACAGCATAGTAACCCAGACCGGGAATCGAACCCCAGTCTCCCACATGGTGTGGTAGCTCAGTGGCAGGCAGTGGTAACCACTGATATATTCAGTTGGTTCAGTTGTATCGTAATGAAATGAAAAATGTCTTTAAATATCGTGATATAGTATTTTGGTCATATCGCACAGCCCTACATCAGAATCAGCGTTGGCTCACACTTCAGGTTTCAGTGTTGGAAACTGTATTGAAAAGGAAGAACGAATAGAGTGCCGGCTCTGTTTATCATACTCTCTGTTAGTCGTGGAAGACTGTAGGCAAATATTGATTTTCTTTTTCCACACAGAGATTAAATCACACTATCACTTGGGGTTTTCCATTGAAGATAGTTATTTCATAGTGTGCCATTAGAGCTGTAGATGATTCAGTGTCTCTAGCTGGTTTAACGGTAATGGTGGGAGGTTTTGCCTTGCTATGGTAGCTGCTTTGGTATTAGTACATAAATAGGGCACACTGGGGGAAAAACGTTTCCGACTGTTGCACATAAAGTGCTGTCGTTCAGTTCAGGGAAGGAGGAAGTGTGTTGTAACACATTACATTTGTCTGAATCAGGCAAATCATTTGTCTGGGGAAGATTTGTGCTGTTTTTTTAGCAGCAGGCAGTTGCCAAGCTTTTGCTACATCATCACTAGGGTGAAACTGCTTTAGCTAGGTGGTTGTTATGGTGCTGCTTGGTGATTGCTACAGTATCCCCGGTGATTGTTATGGTGTTCCTAAGTAGTTACTAGGCGGTTGCTATGGTGTTGCTAGGTGGTTGCTATGGTGTTTCTAAGTGGTTGCTCAGAACCAGTTATGCTGCAAAAAAGGAGACACCATAAATAGCATTTGAGATACCACACCAACCACCATGAAAGAAATTACCAACATCACAGCACCTACTTAGCAACACCTTAACAACCGCCTGAAATACTTTTGCAACCGCCCTAGCAAGAATCTGGTATGCCATAGCAGCCCCCTGAGACACTGTAGTAATACCATAGCACCCACTTAGCAAAACATTAGCAACCACTTAGAACTACAGGGACGTCTGTACAAACTGGTGGGGCTGTTCTTTGGTAGTAGAAGTTTGTAATAACACTTTCGGCCCTCCAGCAGCCGATAGTCTTTTCTTTTATAGCTGGAAGAGTCACTCGAAAGTCTGGTAAATGAATACAAGCAAAGTTAATTCAATACACTTCTATGTTCTGCATCCAAATATATATGATTAGTGAAAAGATGATTAGTATCAAACATGGCATTAGTATCATTTATGGGCTCCGAGTGGCTCCGTGGTCTAATCTGCGTGTTCAAATTCAGAGCTATGCCTCTTTGCCATCAGCAGCTGGAGTCAGAGAAAGCACAATTGGCCCTGCTCTGTCTCCCGGTGGGTAGACGGTGCTCTCTACTCACATTGCTCTTAAGCTACATTGGCCGGCACAGACGTCTGTTAGCTGGTGACTGGCTTTGCAGGAATAGGAGGAGACGTGTTAAGCCCTTACCCTCCTAGTGTCTGGAGGGTTGCTAGTGCTAGGGGGAACTACGAACAGTACATTGCATTACATTGCAGCTTTCTGTGACCAGAAACAGTCTTTTCATGTGGACAGGAGGCCAAAATAATGTTTTAAAAAATATCTGGATCCATGTGGAAGGGCCTGAGAGTTTAAATGTCCTTTCCTTATCTGCTTAAAATGAATGGTCAATGTTCAATCACGTGCCCAGATCAGTAGCTTTACCTATATCTTCTCAGATGATTTTGCACAGCATCAGAAGTGTCTCTACTAGTGAACTAGCTTTGGGACTGGCTTGTTTTTTTTTCCATTGGTAGCTGGTTTGGTGATAGTGTGGCAGCTTTACTTGATTTTTGCACCCTGAGGTCTTTTTGCATTAGCACACATCGCTTGGTTGACACGGACTGACAGCCAGCCACGCTGTTTAAAAATGCATGGCGTGCTGGAAATGCTCGCTAGCTTAAACAAATGCTTTGTAACCACCAGCTTAAGGGGGTGGGGAATAAAGTAAAAACGTGACTCCCATGCAGCACTGAATGCTCATGTACCTGGAGGAGCACAGAAACCCAGCTTAATGCTCTTAAATTACAGGCCTAGTTTACCCTCTAATAACCCAAAACCATTGAAAACAGTGAAAACAGCCAGTTGTTTACGCTGAGACCCCCGTGCAGAACGTCCACTCCTACTGTGCTCACAACAGCCACACTCTATCCAGTAAGGCGAGGCACAACCCACCCTTTACTCCGCAGAGCTCCAGGTTCATTGCCATGTTCTCACTGGGTGCATTCATACACTTAGAAAGCGTGGCTGTGCTCAGCCCTAGAGCGCTATCTCCCCATCTTAAGCGCTAGGACTGTTAGCAATCAGGCAACATTAGAGCACACTGTCAGAGTGAAAAATAGCCTGCATGTGTAGGGCTGAATTGGGAATACTACTCTAGGGGTTTGGGAGCTCCAGAGGAGCCTGAACAATGGAGTGAGTGGAGCACCTGCACCCCCACCTTTATTTAGAGGGGATGGGGTGGGGGTGAACCTACATTTTTTTGCTTCCTCACGTAGAATTTCAATGGGAAAAATACTGTGCAAGCAAAATCAACTGCGTTTAACACAATTATTTAACACAATTATTTAACCCCTCGAACCCCAGGCTCATTATTCAGTTATTACGCCTCATGTTATTCAGGCTAATTCAGCTAAATTCAGTTACTACGCAGTAATTACTGTGCGATATAAGGTAACTGAAAGTAATGAAGTTACAAAGAGGCAGAAACTGAAGTGTGGGCCCACATTTAAACCCCCTTAAGGTTTAAGGGAAACTATATCATGTCATTTTATCAGAGCCCCTAAAAAACAAAGCCTTTGTCACCTGAGAAAGAGAGTGGTGAAGATGTCTTACTCGTCTTACCAGGGTTGATTATATTCAGTCCGAAGAGCTCAGTTTTGTCATGAACTGCAAAAAAAAATACAGCTCAAGACCAGCTTTTGCTGGTAGCTGGTTTCGGATGGTCCAAGCTGGTCTTTGATGGTCGAGGTGGTTACAAAAGCTGATCATCCAGGCAAAAACATACCCTATACTGCTAAGATAACTGGTTAACCATCTCTAGACCAGCATAGACTGCATCTGATTTTGGTCATGCTTGGGGATGCAGTTCATGCTGGTTTACCAGCTTAGCGCTACTGGTCATGCTGGTAGACCAGCATGGTAAACCCTGCTCATATTGGTTGTTTAGCTTGGTCAGGTGGATCATGCTTCTGGACCTGTGAAGCTCAAACATCAGACTCAAGCATAAACCTACCCTATGCTGGTCAATCTGTTTAACCAGTTTGAGCAGCTTTTAGCAGGATTTTAGCCTTTAAACAGCTTGCAAGCCTTGACAGTCCTAGCTAAGGCTGTTAGATTCCAGGAAATCCAGAGTTTTGACTCTAAATGATGGGAATCGATGGAGTTGATTTCAAGAGACGATTCCAAAAATCAGGAAATAGGAAAGGAGATCCTGCAAAATGAAATATATATATATATATATATATATATACAATATCTACATAATACTGTTGTGATTGATTGTATGGTGTAACACAATCAGATCTGGACACAGATCTGGACACATTAACCTAATATTTAATTATTTATAACAAGATTTGATATAATCCGATATTTTATCATCAGTTTAAATACATGACCCAATCAGCCTAAGCAAGACAATCTGTGGAGCTAACGCTAGCTAAATGAGCTGAGCTGAGTAACAGTAACGATGTACCTTATTCTCCACCATTGAGGGGGGGGGGGGGTATGGGGGTAGATGTTGTATATTTGAACGTGTTTTTCACGTTGTCACTTTGTCCACAGTAAAATGTAGCCAGACCACTCATGTGAGTGTTGGAAAAGGAGCCATTTTTCAATCAGTGACAGCAGAATGTCTCACAAGCAACCTGAATGTCTCTGTGTTGAGTCCAAACTCTCAACTCCCATGCCTAGAATCAGACCTCCAGATGTAGCATTAGCTCAACAGAAACTGCTCCTCTATTTACGTCCATCAGGCAGCCATGGAGGGTTCCCCAGTTGCCTGTTCGTTCCAGTGGTGGACAACTTGGAGAGAGTAGGGTTTGGTATGAAAGGGGGGGATGGGTGAGGAAAATGAATGAACGGGTGTGTTCCTAGCATCTCTATTTTCAGGTGGAACACAATGGTGTTAGGTGACTAGAGAACCACAAGAGACAATGGCGTTGTTTGGAGGTTAAGAGTGAGAGAAAGGTGTTCAGTGTTTAGGAAACTCAGTAACAACTGATTGAACAATGCTATGGTCTCTCTCTCTCTCTCTCTCCCTCTCTTTCAGAGAGTCAAGCACCCTTGTGACATTTAATATGCAGTTTTGAGAACAGTGCAGCCCTCCCTGTAGTGTTGTAATGCTCCTTTCTAATTTCGAACACATTAAAATATTAATATAAAACCTCCCGCTGCCTCTTCTTAAAAAAAAAAAGGCTGTTCATAATCGTACTCAATGTTCCATGCAACCCCACGCACCCAAGTATCCACACACAGACGCAGACAGAGACAGAGGTCTGTTGATAGCATGAGTGGTGATTTACTATAACGTCTATTGAGTGTTTACTCTACTGTCCCAACATTATATTATGCAACGACAGGAATCGAGGAATCAAGCTTGGCCCTAAATGGCAGATAAGCCTTTGTAATGGCCACAATGGATGCTGGCCTCGGGCTAAAACCCTCAGCACCACACTTTGTTGAGATCCTAGCCGTTGGCTCACAGTAGCAGCAGCTCAAACAACAGCAGGGGTGCGAAGAGTCTATTGAGAGTTTTTTTTTTTTTTTTGGGGGGGGGGGGGGGGGGGTCCAGCATTTCAACCGAGGAGGGACCACTGTTGTCCTTCTTCCTCCTACCTCAGGACTGGTATAAGCAGGTGGTTCCCTCAAAGGTGTAAGTTCATTTTTATACCTGCAAACAAATTTAAGGTTATGATTGATGCGTATCATGGGCCCAGTAGGACATGTAGGGTGTCACTTAGGGCCCCCTAAAGTTTAGGAATAACCATGTGGAAGTGGATTATTCTAGTATAGAAAACACTGCAGAACTAAGGTGCAAAAGGCTTATTGGGCTGATGACCTAGAAGAACCCCTTATGGTTCCCTAAAAAAACATTTAATGGAGGAAGCGCAAATATTTTTTTAGAATGGCCTAGCATGGCATGATTGACCATGATTGAACATTTCCATGTGGGGCCTGTATGAACAGCCCAACTGTGAAGCAGAATGTTTCGTACGTTGGCCCCACATATGGATGCCCACCAGGGTCAGTGATGGGACCAGGAAGGATTAAACATGGGCTCCATCTCGGTTGTACACTGCATATGGGGCCCAGATGGAACCCAGTGAACATGCATTTACAAACTCACTCAGAGCCCACCTAGCCCACGTTCCATCCCTGTGAGCCCCTCAAGAGCATGCTGGCTGGAATCCTTGTACCTCAAACACTGTTGTTCCTCCTTTAAAAGCAAAACACATTTAAGTAAAGCTGAAGTTTCCGTTGCTTATTAGCTACATTAGCCTTTTAGCACCAGTGCAAAACTAAGGAAGCCCACTTCAGACACCAAACATGTCTTAGTTGATTCATCACATTTGACCTAAGGGTGAAAATAATCACATAAACTATAAATCTGGTTTATAACATGGCTTGTTATGACAGTCATAAGAAGTAACCTGCAGTGTTGTCAGACCCCTGGAGAGACATTTAGCTTTCTGACTAAGAGCCTTCACTCATCACACTGCCAACATACCCCATGCATGCTACGCTCATGCAAAATTAATAATTTTTGAAAGCATACACAACACTGAGCAGTGAGCATGAAAGACAGAACTGGCAGCTTATGCCAAAACAGTGATGATAATAATAATAATAATAATACATAATAATAAGACATGGGAATAATAGGGAATAATAAGACATAAGGCATCCATATCAAACTTTCCTTGGAGTTTCACAAAATCTGCACCCCTTTCCACATGGCCATGGACACCAAAAGAGCAACAGTGCCCAAGATATCACCAGGGCGGGGAACCTTGAATTATTTTTATGAAAATATGAAAAATGCTCAGTCTAAAAGTTGGTATTAGAGGTTAGTGCATTGTTAAGACACAATACGTTTAATGCCCCTGCTGACAAATCCAGCTCAAGATCAGCTTCTGCTGGTAGCTGGCTTTGATGGTCAAGGTGGTTGAAAAGCTGGACATCCAGATGAAAACATACAACCTATGCTGGTAAGCTAGCTGGTTAACAGCTCTTGACCAGCACAGTGTGTGCTGCATTTGATTTTGCTCATGCTTGGTGATGCTGGTCATACTGGTCATCCAGCTTGGTCATACTGGCCAACCACCTTAGCCATGCTGGTCATGCTAGTCAACTAGTTAAGTCATGCTGGCCTATTGCTTGGTAGGCTACATGCCTTGCCCATTATGCTTGGCCTATTAGCATCAGAAACATGTAATATATTTATTACTGTCATTTATGACTGATTTCAGTTCATTTGCACAATCACTGTTGTCTCCTACCAGTTATAGTTTAACTATGTGTGACCTAATACAGCAAAATCAAACTTTTTTTAATGGCGATTTTGAGATCAAGTATTTCAGCCTTCATTGAGAAACACCAACTCGCAAGTATTCTTTATTGAAAGCCAGTAAAATGCTCTTTGGGCCAGCCCCAATAATAATTCCATTAGGAACTTGAGAGTGAAATACAGCACTAGGTAGAAGGCCTTAAATTTGTTCACGTTGCCAAGCTTTGAAGAAGGTGGGTGAGGCTGAAAAGAGCTGAGCCTCACAGGCTTGGTGTCATAAAAGCCCAGAAAGAGGAGCTGAATGATACTGTTGTGGGTGAATATGGAAGACACACCGTTCTCCTCCTCTGATTAGCATGCAGGACAAATCCTGTCTTCCTGTCTCCTTCCCTCGTGGAGCTCCATGCATGCTTAAGGACAAACTAAGCACTGTTTGACGTGAGGTTATTATAATATGCTAAAACCCATGACTGAAGCTTACAGTATCTCTGAAAACAGACTGTTGAGACCTGAAACAAAATACAGAACAAATGGAAAATAATTAAAAATCAATCTAATTAGACGATTAAACTGAAATTACACTAAATAAAATATTATGGAATCATATATAGAATTTATAAGAGCACGAAATGTACAATATGCTGACCTATTGATCATTATTGGCTTAAGATTATGAGTGGATGCATGGTGATTATAAAAGATGTCCAGTAAAATACATGCAAGGGAAAAATGAGGACACCCCATTGAGACCCTCTGTCTTTTGTAACATATTTAAACAGCTGGACATTTGATCAATTTGAATAATATGAAGAGATGGAGGTAAAATAACATTGTTCCAGAGGTCCTGGTCTTTGTCTAGGTGTTGTCTTTCATCCTTGCACACCTCCTATGAAAATCAGACTTGTCGGGTCTCTTTCTGATGGTAAATGCTGGACTTTAATATGAACTGTGGCGAGAGCTACCTGTAGATCCTGTGATGACATTTTAGGATGGTTGGAGACCTCTTAATGCATCCTGAGGTCTGGTCTTGTTCTGATCTGCTCATGTTGACAGTTTTAAGTGTCCCCCACTTGTAAATGATTAATGATTTAGTGGACAGTGGAACAGCTGATTCCTGAAACCCCTTTCCAGACTTATCTGATCCACAGCTTTCGATCTGAAGGCCTCAGAGAGCTCTTTGGATCTGGCCATGGTGATCTTTACCCCTCACTTCCACAATCAAGAGCAAACCAAACTAAATGTCTGAGGTTTAAATAAGACAGGCTCCTCCAGAATCCTCTCTGACCATGTTCTGATCATCTGCAGCTGATGTTCTGCACCTGATTCTAATGTACATTCATTACATTTAATGAATGATTATTCGATTATTAGATTACACTGTAGAGCAGTGGAACTGTGTTCTCTGGAATGACGGATGATGCTCCATCCAATACTGTTAGGATGAGTTGGGGAGTTGGGGATGCAAGGTGCGGTGGAGATCATCTACAATCCAACAATCAAATCCTCACAGCAATGCTTCTCCAAAATCTAGTAAAAAGCCTTTCCCCTGGACAGTAGAGGCAGACACTCCAACAAAAGCAGGATCTACTAATTTAATACTCTTACATGGAAGAAACAATGAATGAGCAGGTGTCTCAATACTTTTGTCCATTTTGTGTATATGGGAGGAAATGTGTGAGAGAAAGATATAGGCTGTGTGTAAGTGTGTGTGTGTGTGTATGTGTGCGTGTGTGTATGTGTGCGTGTGATGTGTGTGTGTGCGTATGATGTGTGTGTCAGAAGGGCTGAGAAGAAAAGACTTTTCATTTTCTTTCACTAGAGAGAAACCCTTTCATCCCTGCTGATAAACCTCCTCCCCCAGCTGTCAGCTATACTGCACATACACACGCATGCATATACATGCACCAGTGCATACTCACACACACACACACACACACATGCATGCACCTATACATTCACATACACAAATAAACACACACACACTCATACGCTTGCACACACAGGCACTCACGCTACCTTGCTCACATGCACATGCTCACTTACTCACAGACAGAGCTCTTCAAACAAACTCTTGATTAAATATTGAAGAGTGCCCGTGGCGGCTAGAGCTGCAGATGCAGTTCCAGTCCAGAAGCAGCCAGTAAGCAGTGAGGGGAGAGGAGAATGATGGAGACCAAGTTTAGAAAAATAACTCATATATGAGTATATAACTACGGCCCCCTGGAAGAGACATGGTGTATTTTTAGGTAACAAAGAGGTGAGCACCTGATACTAACTATAGTATAGTATATCTATACTAATACTATTACAGATACAGTCTGCAAAAAAATGAAATGTCGGATTGTGGCATGCAGAAATGAAGAGAGAATTATAGTAGAAAAGAGGAGAAAAGAGAAGAGGACAGGAATGAAGAAAGGAGAGACGAGGACAGAAATTAAGAGAGGAGAGGACAGGGATAGATAGGAGAGGAGAGGAGAGATGAGGACAGGAATGGAGAGAGGAGAAAAGAGTAGACAAGATAACAGGAATGAAGACAGGGGAGAAGAGAGGAGAGAAGAGGACAGGGAAGAAGAGGACAGGAATGAAGAGAGGAGAGAAGAGGACAGGAATGAAGAGAGGACAGAAGAGGACAGGAATGAAGAGAGGAGAGAAGAGGACAGGGATGAAGAGGACAGGAATGAAGAGAGGAGAGAAGAGGACAGGAATGAAGAGAGGAGAGAAGAGGACAGGAATGAAGAGAGGAGAGAAGAGGACAGGGATGACAAGAGGAGAGAAGAGGACAGAAATTATGAGAGGAGAGGACAGAGATGAAGAGAGGAGAGATGAGGACAGGATTGAAGAGAGGTGAGGAGAGGAGAAGAGAGAAAAGGACAGGAATGGAGAGAGGAGAAAAGAGTAAAGAAGATAACAGGAATGAAGAGAGGAGAGAAGAGGACAGGGATGAAGAGAGGAGAGAAGAGGACAGGAATGAAGAGAGGACAGAAGATGACAGAGAGGAAGAGAGGAGAGAAGAGGACAGAAATGAAGAGAGGAGAGAAGAGGACAGGAATGAAGAGAGGACAGAAGAGGACAGGAATGGTCTCACTCACCTCATTCTAACAGCAGCTTGAACAGGAGATATGAAAGCCCCCCACTCCCTCCTACACTTACCCAGTGTATAATAATCAGTAAATAATAATTAGTGATATGATTTAAAACTCCTAATGCACCATAGTCTGAGGGATAAGCATGTGTAGGAGACATTTCCCATCATACTGTGCCTGTTCTCACTTTAGATTAGATTAGGGCTTTACTGCCATCTAGTGAGCAATGTGGGGAAGTGGCCTAAATATATTGAATGTGAAAATCAGGAAAGGCCATTTTCAGCATGCTGAGGTCTAGACTCTGGGATGGTCAGTCCACAGATCTCAGAACAGCAGCAGTCTCAGCAGTTTGATTGAATTAGATTCTCATTTTGTCTGTTTTTGTTTGTTTGTTTGTTTTCAGTAGTAGCGTCCTAATCATCTCCACATCCATTCACTCCCACGGTGCTGAGTCGTCTTCTCACAGTGGAAGGATGGATAGAAACACTTGCCGATGTTTTTTTAGATCTATGGGAATCCAAAAGGATTTTCTTAATTGTTTTTCGAAAACGTTATCCCCTTGAACACTTGGTTTATTATGCAGTTATTAATAATCCAGCTCGATTTAGCATATCTTGTGGAGTCCCGCAGGGTTCTATTTTAGGGCCTATGCAACTGATGCTAATTCTGACAATGTAGTCATGAGAGTAAATAAGTGTGGGCTACAGGGTTAAGGGGTTAGGTGCTGATACGTTTGATGGTCTACCAGGTCTTGCACTGGTTTCAGGGCAGGGTCGCATTTTTTTTACCTGTTTTTGTCCTTGAACCTTCCTCTTCCTCATGCATGTGGATTAACTAGTATAGAAAATATAGAAAATCCATTAAAATCTATAACAATATTTACATGATATGTAACAAGTGTAAAGAGAGAACACTCTTAAATAGCTGAAAAATGGAAATACCTTGCATTGAAATAACACGTGGCTTCATGGCTTCAACTGTCTCTCGCTGTGGATATTGGAAGTTGCATTTCTCAGTACCACGCATGTCATTATAATAACCCTTAGGCCGGATATGTCTTAAGTAACCACTCATACCACAGACGTCTTCCTGACGCTATTTTAATCGTTTTAAGAGATTTTGAGGTCGACAGTAGCGACATGTCTGCACTGCCCATGGCATGGGGTAGTCCTCCAAATGTTTGAGCACAGAGCAGGAAATGAATGGGGGAGCCATCGCAGATGAAAAGAAAAATCACCCAAACTAACCCAAAGCAGAGAGATGGATTTTCCCTTCAACAGTCGAGCCCTATTGCAAGTCCATCACCTCTAGTTACGGGCACCTACAGCTCATTTTTTCCTTTATTCAGAGTCATTAGGCAACCTGTCATGTTCAGTTTTCTACCTGATTAGTTTTCCAAATTAGGTAATAAGTGCTAACATGCTTATATTGACTGATGCTCTTCAAATGCTCTCCAAATAATGAACATCTTCAACAAGTAGTGTTTCCTTTATCTCTAAGTAAAAAATTAAGCCTTTAATAAGAAATGTGAACCCTAATTAATTACCATCACCAACATTCAGTGAAAGCAACAGTGACTGCATGTTCCTACCAATAACTGTATAGATCAGAAACCCAGACTTAGGATGGTATGCAAACAACAGACCTATCTTCAACCTCCATTTCTTAGCTAAAATAATATCTAACATCCTACTAACATTTCTCATTAAACACAATTTGTATGAGTCTTTTCTATGAGCCAGAATCCCACTAAATCTGCTCTATTAATGCTCTATGAACATTCTTCTCCACCTTTATTAAAGGTCCGCCTTCGACACAAATAACTATAAAGGCACCTCGCACCCGCCTCTCCTCCAATGGCATCTCAGGATCAGCTTTAGCTGAGTTCCATTCCTACCTCCCTGACAGAAAGCAAATTGTTGCCACTGGTAAACACAGATCGTCCACAGCACCTGTTACACAAGGGGTCCCTCAAGGATCCATTCTTGGCCCTCTCCTGTTTACCATTTACCACATGATACTTGATGGACTTCAATCATACACATAGTCATGGTATGTATGGCATGGTTTTACTAAGAGAGCCTTGGTGGACCCACTGAAACATCTTCAGGAAATTTTGCTATTTCGTTTTACACTTAAATGTATGTATTAAATGTTACATAAGCAGTCATGCAACCTATGGCGAAATACAGTATTCAGTGAGAAGAGCGTTAGTGAGGTCAGGATGTTGGATGATCATTATCCCACCTCGTCCCAAAAGTATTGGACGGAGCACCCACCATCATTCCAGAGAACACAGTTCCACTGCTCCACAGCTCAACGCTGGGGCCATGTACACATCTGTGTCAGCAATGGCTGCAACTTAAAGTAGCTGAATGCATTCATTAGAAAGGGTGTCCAGAAATATTTGGACATATTGTGTATAAAGGGCTTTCTTTCTGACATATCATGCATTATTTGAGGGCAGTAGCCCTTGTTTCATTACCTTCCTAATGCACTACTGCACACAGAAGTAAGGAGCCTTCAGAGATTTGGCCAGGGATTCAATCAGAGCAGCATAAAGTGGGCTGAGATTCTGGTGTAGTTCAGCCTGGAACTGCAGATGTTCTAGGGGTTAAACTAGATTTTGTGTTTTAATTTTTTTAAATGATGTTAATAATGTTTTGTATTAACACATTATCAATGCATTTTATTAATCAATTAATTAATTGTATTCATTTATTTATTTGCAAATCAGCTGCCTTTGCATTGTGAGAACATGTCATGTTAAATGATGCACCTGGGATACTATCTTGACATTAACGGACATTAAAAGTTCTCCTGAAGTTGAACTGGAGATCCCAGTTGTTTATTCTCCAAGCAGCAATGACGATGTTCTTGGTGGTTAATTTGAAGAATTCATACGTGATTCTGACTGATGGGTTCCAACAGGGTCTGGCTTGCTTAGTCAGACCAAATGTGACTCACATTTATGTGTGTTTATGTCACTTTAAAGAAACATCTCCTTCAAGTTATGCCTCTTTAATTGAATGCTTTCCTCTTCAGCTGAGTCTGCATGTTCTTAATCTCTACAGACGCAGTTCTTGAGTTGTTTTCGCAAGTGCTGCATAACCAGACCTGAGGCTCCTCCCATATCTTATCTAACTTGCTCTTAATTTTGGTCACTATTTTCCATTTCCTGTGAAGTTTTTTTCAGTCTTATTTCTCAGCCCTTCATCTGTTCGTCAAGAGAGGGATTTGTCGATCCAGCTTAAAGCCAAAACTGACCTTTACTTCCCTTCCCTTTTACAGGCACCTGTACACCTACTTATTCATGCAATTGTCTAGCCAGCCAATCATGTGGGAGCAGTGCAATGTCACATGATACTAAGTCATACAGATGTGGGCCAGCAGCTTCAGGTAATGTTCAACTATCAGAATGGGGGAAAATGTGATCTCAGTGATTTTGAGAGTGTCATGATTGTTGGTGCCAGATGGGCTGATGTGAGTATTTCCAGAACTGCTGTTCTCCTGGGATTTTTTAGCACAACAGTCTCAAGAGTTTACTCAGGATTGAGCAATACAGTGAGGGGCAGTTCTGCAGAAAACTGCGTCGTGGCTCGTAGCTCATGGTGAGCAGACTCACCAGCGTCTCAGAATGCACAAAACGTCCAACCTTGAGGCAGATGGGCTACAACAGCAGAAGACCACGTCGGGTTCCACTTCTGTAAGCCAAGACCAGAAAGCTGAGGCTGCAGTGGGAACAGGCTCATAGAAACTCTGGATTTCTGCCAGTTTCATCAACAGCGCTCAGTGGAATTCAGGATTTTTTTAGATTCTTTAGTTCTGGATCTGCGAGACTCAGTGAAGTCAACATGGACCAGAATATTTCTTAACATCACCACCCCACCATAAAACCCAACTCCTCAACTTATCCCAAAAGTATTGGATGGAGCACCATCCATCATTCCACAGTTCTTCCACTGCTCCACAGCTCAATGCTGGGGGGCTTTATACCCCTCTAGCCCGGCTGTCATTATGCCT
Organism: Salminus brasiliensis; assembly: GCF_030463535.1. NCBI lineage: Eukaryota > Metazoa > Chordata > Actinopteri > Characiformes > Bryconidae > Salminus > Salminus brasiliensis. Next base: position 6,740,830 of record NC_132880.1, read on the forward strand.
TGCATTAGACATGATGCCAATAGTTTCAGGTTTATCTGCTCCAGATAGAGTCCTTTAGAGAGAGGGTATTGGCTGAACTTCTCTACAGCGTCCAGACAAACGCTCGCACATCTTTGGCAGCAATGGGTGCAACCTAAACACGTGTACATCCCAAAAAGGGGCTTAAAAAAAAAAGCAATATAAGCAGTAATAAGTTCAAGAGTTGGACCTTTGTTTTCTAAGTCCCTAGTGTCTATGTACTATATATATATATATATATAAAACATATGAGGACATTAAACTGATGATTCAGCCAAAGAAACTAATCTATACTAGCCTGCTACTTTTAGCTGTGCAGCTTTGCTTGCGTCAATTTGTACAGATAACAGTATGTCATCTGCAGCATCAACCACAAAGGTAAGTGTAACTAAGAGACACTTGATACTAGATCAACTTCTCGATGTGTTTCTGTGCAAGAGCGCGATCATTTCAGCCTTCTCATTGCACAATGTTAACCTTATGGCTAAAAGGTTCCATTACTTACTATCGGCCTTGTAGCATCAGTGCAAAACTAAAGAAGCACACTTTGGACACCAAACATTTCTTGGATGATGGACTACACTGCAGGCAAGGAGGGGAAGATTTTAATGATTGATTCTGTAAAATGCTAAAAGGCTAACGAGCATTTAAGCAGTGGCAGTTTGCATACTTTGCATGGATACTGAGGATGAGTCGTTACTTCCTGAAAGTGTCTCAGTGTAAGATCATTTTGACTATGAGAGTGTGTTCAAAGCTTCTGTATCAGTATTTTTAGTGCATCTGACACATTCTTGGGAAACCAAGCCTCTGAGCAGCGTTTGACGCAGAATCCCCCGGTTCAGAGGAACAGTGAAAGTGATGATGCATGGATCTGTGACCTTGTTCTACGTCGGGGAATCACCACCGCTACCCCTCCTCCCTGTGCCCAGAACAGCTTCCTTCCACACACAAATGCTAATGTCATAAGTGTTTGCCTAAGTCTTGAACTTCCAAAAGGGAGTAAGGCGTTGCATCAACATCAAGTACAAGTAAAGAGGGAAAACAAAAAGTTGTTAAATGGTAGCATCTTAAAACAGAATCTGAATCTGAAGAAGCTGACAGAAGCTTACTTTACAGAACTAAGTACTAAACTACTAAGGTGAAACTGACCCAACTAATATGAATGTGTTCAACTGCAGTAACTGTTACCTCAATATAATAAAGCTAATTGGGATCATTCAAAGCTAAAAAGCTCAAATTGAAGCAACATTAAACTGCTTCTTTCCTCAAGCAAGCACAGATACTGCAAAAGCAGGAAAATCACAATCACAGGCTATGTTTTGCTCAATACTTACTTACTGCCCCGCTAAAAAAATTCAAATGATCTAAGCTGGTCCTTAATGGTGAAGGTGGTTGAAAAGTTGGTCATCCAGATGAAAGCATACCCGATGCTTGGCCAGTACAGTACATGGTCAACCTGACAAAGCAACAGCACCCTGTTGGAAAAAACAAAAGTCAAGCTGGTTGAATTGGGTGATCCGCGTGGCTCTTGGCCAGCATAGGGTATTTAGTGTAATGGTTTGGTTGGTTTACAAGCATTACCAACCTGAACAAGCTTGGCTGAATTATTTGACCAGCATGATCAAGCTGGTTGACTAGCATCACCAGCCTGACCACACTAGTCAAACAGTTTGACCTGCATCACTAAGCTGGTCGACCAGTATAGTCATGCTTGTAGACCAGCTAAACCATCAAATTCAATTTTAAATTCAATTCAATTTTTTTAGTGCCTTTGGTATTTGCCACCGAAATAGCTGAAAATGTACACTGCCTGAAAACCCTAAACAGGACATCAGCTTTTGTTAGCTAAGCGACAAGGGTTGGTAGCAACATAATCAAAAAGCCATGTCAGTAACCAGTATTAAAATGTGATGCTTGTCTTTTTATTTCTTTACAGGTCACCTACCACGAGCTAGGTCTACTTTGTTAGCGTTGGTTCACTAGTTAGCAACTTGTTTAGCTTTATCTATACTTGGTTATATTACTATGTGATTTCTGTATACTAATAAATTAACGATATAGATGATTGTGAGTTCACTCTTTGGCAAGGTAAATTTTGTGGTAAATCTGGTAAATACATTTAATACTGTACTTCTCATTTTGTCAAATGATCTTATTCCACTGGCATTCCCATTAAGGTTCAATGATGTTTTCATGACATATGGCGTCATGAAAGGTGTCTAACTTCATCAGGGCACATTTCTGAACAGTGAAAGTGGCGATTAAACTGGTGCACGGCATGACCAGTCTGGTCGCCCAGTATGACCAGCATGACCAGCCTGATCAATACACTATGCTGGTCAGGGGCTGGTTAACCAGTTAGCTTACCAACATATGGTATGTTTGCACCTTGTCCATCAAAGACCAGCTTAGACCCTCCGAAACCAGCTAGCAGCAAAAGCTGGTTCTGAGCTGGATTTTTCAAAAAGGGGTATTTGTCACATTTGTGCATTTGGTGTAATTTTAAAAGAATTACTCAGAAATGAGGGAACTGTGCTGAATTGTGGAGTTTTATTCTCTCTGTTCTTCCTTCTTCTATCCTTTAGCTGGTGATGCAGCAGAATCTATGCAAAGAAGTCTAAATAACCTGGGGAGAGGAAAGGAGCAGTTTCCTGATCAAGCAAATATACGTGTATCCAACCAGTGGTTTTACTGGATGGCTACAGCTAATAGCAGTGTACTACTTATCTTATTATCACAGCATTTATTGGCCATTTTATTAGAAACACCTACAATATAGATGCAATTAAAGCAGCATTATGCAAGAAATGGTATTTCTTTGCTCCTGGGCTCCAACTACAGCTGGGGAGTGTAATTCACTTTTACTCCACTAGCATGAATACAAATCCCCCTTTGAGCTCCCTCTAATGCACAGCTGTGCTGTAGCCATGCATTACTGACAAGCTTAACGATATACAACATGAAAGAACCACCTGGACTGATGGTCGAGTTACATGATTCTCAACAAATATGACTTGGGTTACGCAGCTTTATGCAGTACTTGCGTGAGGTTTCGTGTAGCTCCAGCAGAATCATGCTAAGTAATGCGGAGGGGGGCCCATCATTAGGGACTCCCAGCGCACAATGATGGGTAAACACTTAGATGGGTGTTAGATTTAGTTTTTAGAGTGTACAGTGCAATACTAAACAAAAATAACCTGTACCTGTTTTCGTAATTAACATATTTCCCTCCTCAAAATGATACAAAGCAACGTTATAGTCGTTATAACAGCTTCAGAGTTTCCATTGTGCTAATTTGGCATTACAAAAAAGACCCAGGGATATGTCCCAATAGCTAGTGTGCATAACTGACAATGTATATGCTTGCACAGAGGCACTGGAAACAGTCATACAGTACATAGTAATCAAATCAAAATCACTCTTTCGCTTTGACATTGCGGCTCACCAAAACGGTAGCTGCGTGGTCCAGATATTGTGCAAACGCAAATGACTGATTCATCAACTGAAAAGAATTTTGTTAGGTGAAATAGAGGAAATTGGCAATGACTGAAAACTGGAGTTTCCTTTTTTTTTTTTACAATTATGAATGTGTTATATGTGTCATCGCTAGTAATTATGTAATCTGTTGGCAAATGACTGTGCCAAAACTGTTTATGTGGAAAAAGTGGGTAATTTGGGTTCAATAAATGTCTGGAGGTATAATATGATACTCACGTCCACTGTGTGATCTTATGGTTCAATCCTTTCGGCCCAGCGCAGACGACTACACTTTCTTTTTCCATTATTGCAGTCCTACAATGCAAGGGAAGTCTTTGGTTTCACAAACTGGTAAATGGGCTTCTATTGGCTGACATCACTGATCATTCCTAAAACAAACTGTATTCTAAAAAAATGACCTTTGGGTCACCAAAGTGTGCCGGGTAGCATTTTAGCTGCTACCAAATGTTAGCTACTGGGGGCAAAGTTAACATAGCAGCAGTTAGCCAGCTAACATTGTTTTATTTAGAGACTGTGTTAGCTTCGTCCAGCTACGTTATTAGCTCTGCATCCATCGCAGTCTCTAGATAAAACAGTGTTAGCTAGCTAACTGCTGCTGTCTGAGGGTTTCCTTGCCCAAACGTTCCCCAAGTAGCTTATGTTTGATAGAAGCTCATGTAAAAAGAAAAATACCAAGCATTATACAAATAGGCAGCATTTACATTAGTTATCAATATAGTCCCTAATGACGTCAAGGGGGAATCGACTCGACATGGGGAAACAACACACTCACCACACCAGAATCGACCACAAAAAATCCCAGCTAACATGTCCTTGTGGGGCCCGTATGGTTAGCCCATCTGGGAACCAAAAAATTGTGTCCTCAGGTTCCATGCTAGCCCCACATATGGATGCCCACCGAGGTCAGAGATGGGACGAGGAAGGGTTAAGCATGGGCACCATCTGGGATGTATGCTGTACATGAGGCCTGGATTGGACTCAATACATTCTGTAACAACAACATTTGGGAAGCCCAACTGGAACCCACCTAGCCCATGTTCCACCCGTGTGAACCCCACAAAAGCATGTTGGCTGGGATCTTCCATTCTGGTGCAGTAAGGAAGCCAATGTTAGCTAACCCGTTAACCATAAACAGTACAAAATGCTGGTGAGTAGCTGCTGTGGTTGGTGACCGTGCAGTGATTTGGGTATGGAGCTGTGCTTAGAAGCTAATTTAGCACTGGCTGGCTAATGTATCTACCATAAACAGTCATAAACAGATTTTTTTACAGTCCTGATTGACTGTGTACACAATAAATGGTGATCTTAAGAAGGCAGAGTCATCCTTAGGAATCAAGTGATTGACAGCCTTGGATGGAAGAGACCAGTCATCTACAGGACCTGCATGGAGTAGCTGAGCTGTAGTGGAACTTACATGAGCTGCACTTTCACTGTTGATCCATTCAGGATACTTACCGGCCTCTGCTATGCCTGGTCTGGGAGAAGAGGACGGGTCTACCAAACACGTAGGCGAATCTGGCTCTGCTTCTGGTCTCCATTGCGCAGACTCTGGTTGCAAAACCTGACAACATGGCGGACAGTTCTTTACTTGAGTGAAAGTCCAAGTACAAGTGCATTGTGAAATGCTGGCTGTGAAAATATAAGTGTGGAGACCTGAGGTTAGACCTGAGACCTGAGCCATATGTGCAAATCCTTAGGCGTTGGCCGAATTTCTCCAAATTGACTTTTTACCTATTGGATCTCTCCACTGAAAGCCCTGCACTAATGTGAACTTGCAGAGAGCATCTTCTAGAACATTCTTGCAACATCCTTCTTCAGTCTACCTTCCTGTAAATGTGGTTGAAAGGTGAGAAGAAAGGGGATGAGGGTGGGGGTTGTACTCTCCCAGGCCTTTTCTTTAATCTTCTGTGTTTACCTTTATATTCAGTTTACCCGTTACTCCTCTCAACTCAACTTTCAATTTCAGGTGATCAGCAGTAGTAGGGTTGTACAGGAAATGTGAAGCAAGACCAGAAAACAAGAGTTATCATTTCTACCAAATCAGCAGAAAGCATTTCTAGAGAACTCTAGGCCTGAAACTAAGGGCGGATGGTGAGAAGATGTGTGATTCTAGGAACAGTCCAAAGCCATGATGCATGATAACAATGTAGTACATGTAGTAACATACACCAATCAGCCATAGCATTAGCATCACCTGCCTAATACTGAGAAGGTCCCTTTTGTGCAGCTACAACAGATCTGATCATTGGAGTCATGGACCCCACAAGACCTCTGAAGGTGTCTAGTGGTATCTGGGACAGATACGTTAGCAGCAGATCCTTTAAGCATTCCTGTGAGTAGTGAGGTGGGGCCTCCACGAATGGGGCCCATGACCACCACTGTACCTGTTGTCTTGGACCACTTTCTGTAGGCAGTAACCACTGCATACCAGAAAAACACAACAGGGCCTGTCTGATGTTTTGGAGACATCATGTGATGGTTCATGTGCTGCCTAATATATCCAGCCCTTGACAGATGCCACTGTAGATGGAGATATAATTTCTCACTTCATCTGTCAGTGGTGCTAATGGTATGGCTGATGTTGGTGCTGATGCTGATGATGGTGTATGGCCATTTATTCTGGGGGTATCACACTTGACTGTTCTACATTTTATAAATAAGATTCTACCACTTGCATTTTCGTATTTTTGGCATTTTGGTATTGAAAAAAATTACATGTAAAAAGGCAAAAGTTTGGACACCTCTTCCAAATGACGTTCTAAGTGAAAATACAGCATTTTTGGCATGTTTAGACACAATTTCTATTATCTGAACTTGCATAATTGCAAAGAAAAAATCATTCTTCTCCTTTTCTGCCTGCTCCAGTCAGGGTTCTGATAGGTCTGGAGACCAGTTTATCACAGTGTACCACACACACCGACACACCAAGGGGTCAAATTTGCATAAAATACCTTGTTTTTAGGTGAAAACCAGTATTCAGCATGCAGCCCCTGGCAAAACAATTTATAAATTCATCATAAAAGTGGCCTAACCCTTCTTTCGACAACATTTTGTGCTTAATTTTTCATTATTGTGGCCCAATATGTTTCAATTATATAAAATACTACTTAAAATGTGCATAGAGATGTGAACTGTATTTCCCTTAAAAAATATTTTTAATAGCAGTAGTATTTTGGTAAATTTGGTGGATTTTCCGTCACGTCATCACCTCCATCAGTTTCTCCTAGAGATAAAGGCAAGCTTTAGCATTCGCTGTAAAGTTGCTCAGGCCAATAATACACCCTAGCAGTTTTCTAAATATCAAATAAAGCATGAAGTCTTATAGCATGATGGGGGCTTGCGAAACCAGAGCACCTTCTCATTTCTAACAAGAAAAGTGTGACGATATGTCAAAGTGGTCCTGTGTGTTAAAATACCACAGTAGTACCACAGGCCCGTGTCTACTTTTAACTAACTATGTGTTGCGGTTCCTGGTCACAATTTGGTTTCAGTGTAGAGTTCTTGATGAAACTGTGTAAAATAGCTATTTTAAACCTACAACTAGTAAAACTAATACTAGGCCTGAGGTGACAGGAAACGGGGTGTGATGTGAAGGTAAAAGTGTCGCTTCAGTGTCATTATGACGTAATCTGAAACATCCTCAGGTTACATCAAACAAACCGTGACCTAAAAGCAAGTAAAAGTAGTAGTAACCACACTAACGACCTAATAAACAGCAGTCAAAAAGCATCAAATGAAATTAATTATTAGATTAATTATAAAACTAAGTGCTCCTCATAGCCATCTCTCTAAAACGTGGGAATAAAACTCTTCAGATCAAGGCACGAACTAACCCAGCAGGCCTACCAAGAGCGGGGGAAAGTCTCGCTCGACCTGAGAGGTCCCAGGGCCACAAGCAGTGTAGGAAGTCACTGTTGGTCAATAGGAAACATCACTAAATTACTCAATTAAAATTAAACTATTACGTTATTGCAATTATTAAAAACATTATTACAATTATTAAAATATTACTAATTAAATTATTATGATTAAAATAGATTTATTTTATAGATTTATAGATTTTGACAGGAATGTACATACATTAACATTACATGTTTATTTGTGATGTTTAGCTCATATTCATATTGGACACCATGGAATGGTAGAACGACCCACTTGTGAGGTGAGTAGTATTTGAAACCACTCGCTTTCGAAGCTCAAATAAATGTAAATTTGCCATACGACAATCTGACATATGGTAACATATAGATGAAAAGAAATTATATCACAATATATGTGGAATTCAAAAACTGGCATTCAAAAAACTGGGATTTTTTTCTTAGCCCAGACGCTTCTCACATTGTCTCTGGTTCAGGAGTGGCTTGATATTTGGAATGCTGCAGTTGTAGCCTCTTTCCTGGAGACGTAGTGGCTCTTGATGCACGGACACCATCCTCTGTCTTGATGATCGTCTTCTGGACAACCGTGTGCTGAACTAGACTGAGAGATACACAGTATTTAAATTGTCTGAATAGTGATTTACTCGGCTCCAAATGAAATATTCGAATAATACTTATCATTTGAGATACTCAATGTCTGATCAAAAGTAAAACAAAAATATGTCACTAATATGCCCATGTGAAGCATGTACTGGTATCCCAACTGAGAACCAGTAAGTTTTGTCCTTGGGTTCTACATTGGCCCTACATATGGATGCCCACCAGGGTCAGTTCCGAGATGGGACCAGGAGGGGTTAAACGCGAGATTCACCCATGTGAGATTCAGGTGGAATGTGATGATGGGGCCCATTTGGGATGCCCAGCTGGGTCTCAGTAATAATGCATGTACAAACCCTCTCAGAGCCCATGCCCACCTGGAACCCACCTGGAACCCAGTTAGGGCCCATGTTTGTCCCATGTCCCATGAGCATGTTGGCTGGGTTAATGTGTAATGAATATAACATATATTAATTAATTACATTCTGAACAAAAATGGAACTTTTTATGATATTAATATTTATTAAATGCAGTTGTATGCACTGTATGAACCTATATTTACTACATGCTATATCTCCATATATATATATATATATATATATATATATATATATATATATATATTGACTGGGCAGTGGTGGCTCAGCGGTTAGAGCGCCGGGCTATTAATAACAGGGTTCGATTCCCGGGCTCTCTGCTCTGCCCCTCACTGCCCCTAGTTCACTACTACAGTGACAAATACCTGCACCGTTACCTTTTTATATATACATATATGCACACACCTAGCATATATATATATATATATATATTATGGTTCATATATTATACATTTGTCTAATATATATATATATAATATATATATATATTATATATATATTAGACAAATGTATAATATATGAACCATAATATATATATATATATATATATATATTGTATATATACACAAAATATATGTACATTAATTTTAAAATATATAATATATCCAGTATTTTTGTATATTTATGAATAAATTGGTCCATTTATTGTTTTTCCCTCCAGACTGTCTGAAATTCAGCTAACTGTAGCTGGACTGCAACGGTTTCAGGCTTTAAAGAAATGGGAGCAGAAAGTGGAGGAAGACATTCAAACTGAAAGCCACTGAATTAAAGCCAGAAGTGAAACAAAACCCAGTTAAAAATACCTCAAGAAAAAGTGTAAATTCTGTCAAAACTACTCGACGCTACTAAAGCGTGTATTTCTTCCCAACACACTGGATGGAAGTGCCCTGCATGAAGATGAGGTGCAGAGCAACGCGCCTTCATCATCTTTTCCCCTCATGATGAAGATAAACAAATGTCGTGCGGAAATCCCTCAGAGGTGCTATATAAATCCACCCAAATCACGGCAGGAGCCACAAGAGCCAATTGCAAAGCGAGGGGAGGCGAGACACCATTGAGGAACTCTAACTCCAGTCTAACTCCAGCATGCCCTCAGTGAAGAGTGAGTGAAGGGACCGTGATGCTAGCTGACCTAACTCACTCACTTACTCACTCACTCACTCACTCACTTCCCCTCCTCACTTCCCCTCTCTCTCTCTCTCCGCAGATCTCCAGCTCTCGCTGGCCGCCCTTCTCCTCCTCCTGGTCGCCCTCTGTGCCCCAGTGCCTGTCCACGGCGCTCCGGCAGACCTGCCCGAAACGTCTGGTGAGGAGCTGCAGGACACCGGAGACTTCAAGCGCTACAAGCTGCGCGACATCGCGGATCTGCTGCTGGAGAGCATCACGAGGCTGCGGGACGAGCAGGTAGGGTACAAGTCCGGACTTGCAGCTAAACGCTCGAGAGCTGCTAACTGAGTGGCACGTGAAAAAAAAAAAACCTGGACATTTAGCAATAACGTTGAGAAGCTAATAATATTATAATTATAATATTAGATCATTAACAGCATGTTGAGTAAAAAAACAAAACTTTAAACAAACAAAAAAAAGTTAATGCAAATAGAATTGAACCCAAATGCAATGAGAGAAATGATGCAAATCTGTAAACCAAGAAAATACTGGTATTTATTTTACTTTTTTTTTCTAGATTTTAGTTTATTTGCGTATTTTTATTATTTATTTATTAGCAATACCAAGCTTAATATGTGGCAAAAATGCCTTTTAAAATTTAGTCCTAGACCAGGCTTAACCTGTGTCCACAAAACCAGCCCAAAGAGAAAGATAAAATATTTCTGTAATTTTATATATATATATATATATATATATATATATAATATAAGCCTTTTAACAATTTTATCTCTTTATATAATATAATAATATTAGTTACTTACTAAAGTGTTGCAATTGTTTGTGTTTATAGTCAGAAATTACGAACCTTTAAGAAATATATGTTTTTGTCTTTATAGTGTTAGTCTTTATAGTGTAATATTAAGCATAGCTTAAGGGTATTAAGCATTATTTGTGTAGCCTCTAGTACCAACGTTTCCAAGTACTTTCAAATGATCACCCTTCCATACTTTGTATCCACATACTTATTACTTTTAAATTGTAATTATTGTTAAATTTAAATTTTGTTATTGTTTAATTGGCAAGATAATGTTCCATAATATATAAAGTATAAATAACTAATACTTGGTTACTTTCATTTCTATGAATCACGGTTTTCTGATGCCATAAAAGAACCACTTTTGGTTCCAGTGTGTTCCATGTTTGTAATAGAGATGCTGGCAAATAACCTTTACATCAAGTAAAGCCTTTTAAAAGGTTCTTTCCACTCACGCATCTCTATTACAAATATGATTCTGTATGGAAAAAAAAAAACGGTTCTTCTATGGCGTCACAAGACCCATTTGAAGCCTCTTTTAGGAGTTTTTTAGGAGTGTTCCCTGGGGCTGCATCTCCTTTAGTGAAACTAAGACTCACGTCACACTTTTACCCATTTAGACACCTTAAGGTAGAAGTGTTCCTTAAGTCACAGTACCTGAGGTACCTCTGCTGTCTTCTGCTTGTGAAGTAACTGGTTTGTTTGTATCATTGCAGTTTCAAAGGGACTTCGGTGAGCCAGTGGGAAATATGACAAATTACGACCCTGTGAGGACAGAGATGCCTTTAATCAGCCAGTCGGATAGGTGCCGGCCAAAGAACTTCAGTGCAGTAAGTAAAGAAAACATATAGAGTAGATCTAGAGATCTAGAGAAACTATAGATTAGCAGTACTGTGCATAAATATTTAACATCTAAGAAGGTGTAGAAATCTCTTTGGGCAGTAACCAGTAAGATCACAGCTTAACCATCTCCAATGCTCTTCACAAGGAAGCCCATTATTCTCAGATCCCACCCATTACCTACCTAAAGTAAATCGACTGAACTAATCCATACATGGAGTTCACTGAGAAATCATCTGCCAAACCTGTGTTCTTCTAACTAACAGATCAGACAGACACATTCTCTTTTTTTTACTGTAAATGTTATTTTGCCCAGTTCAGTAGATTAACGTGATATTACAATGTACCCCTAAGTTAATATACCATGTATTCAATGTGTGTGTTTTCCATAGCCGAGATGCCTGAAGCGGATTTATGCCGGGTTAAGGACGTACGAAGGGTACCTGGGCTACTTGGAGAAAGAGAACCTAACTACAGCTCAACTCACCGACATCAGACAGTGGACCACCAGCTTATTAAAGATCATCAAGGATAAAGTAAGTAGTATTTCTTTTATACCTTTCCTTTATACTCATTTCACAAAGCAGGACAGGATCTAGATCAAGCTGAACAACCTCCAGATTCCTTGGATGCTGAGTGCCTTGAAAAGCAACAGCACATATCTATAGCATAACTGTATCTCAATTTCCACAGTTGTTTAGCTTGAATTTTGTGATGAATGGACCAGTACAAATGCTTTAGTCTGACATGGAACAATATCTTTTTCCATTGACTTCCATCAAATATTGAGGTTTTTTCCTTTCTCCTGTAAATTTGCCATTTTTCGTGACAATACGTAGGCTCTGTGAGGCACTTAGTATTTTTGTGTGCACCCATAGTGTTAATTAATTATACCGGTTCCTTTAAAAGCTGGACTTTTCCAAAATACCAAAGTTCACATGCTCCAACTGGTCTCTGTAACCATCCTCCCTACTTTTCATTTGAACCTACAGGTAGATGACACCAACATCCAGTCCGTCAGCAGTCCGCCACACGATGAGCCAGCATGGAAACAGAGGACGTTCACACACTCCATTCTGTACAACCTAACGTTGTTCCTGAGAGACGCAAACAAGGCAATGAGGCACATGATCACGAAAGGCTTCGATTATGTCAGGACGGAAAATAAGGGGTCCAAGTGGCTCTCTTAGAAGCACCAACACTAGCAGCATGGCATTCTTGTCTTTGCCTCAGGATTGAGCAGCTAAATATCGAGACCTGTTTATTTACTGGTTTCATTTATTTATTTATTTATTTTACCTATTTATAAAAGGAGGAACAGGGTTAATGTAATGTGTGTGCCAGACGTGATGTGTTGCTTGATGTGATAAATTATTAATGACCAATCAGTGTTCAATAAATGTACTATTTATTGTTTAATATTATTATTATTATTATTAGTCGAATTTCACCTTTTTTCACCAATTTGGCACTGCCAATTAAACCACCTGTCCAAAGATCCCCCTAACACTAGCAATGCTCCATACATGCTAAGCCAACTACCCACCTCTTTTCAAACTGTCCCCAATGCAGCATTGCTGGGAAGCCAGCACGCTCGGAGGAAAGCGTCGGGTCCCCGGCTCCACTGCACCAGCTGACAGCCCGATACCTTTACAGCATTTGTGATAGAGCTCAGTGGCATAGAATAAATACTTTCTGGGTTATGTTAACTCACATGCTCCTGTAAATCCTAACAGCCTTTTTATATTTATACAGAACATGCTGCTCTAAACCTCTCACCTGAAATTTTAATAAATGAATGAAACTCAAGGTAATAAAAATTGTCATGATAAAAAAAACCAACGATCTCATTTCTTTTTATTATTATTTTTTTTACTTTCTCATAAATGATGCAAACAAATCGTCCTGAAATAAACAGTAAACAGTTTAACAATGGAGGTAACTTACAAATTTACAGACGTACAGACCACACACCATATAAAATAAGCTAAGATCCAGACAGCGCTCTTAACAGGGGATGAAGAGATGTAGAGTTTAGTTAGTGAAAGTACGTAGGCGAAGTTTCGCTTTCCTGGTGGTGATGAAAGAGCACGGTCTCATTTAACGGTCCAGAAACTAAACTTCTCTGAGGAAAAAGGGATGTTGAGATGGTTTGGTCTTGCGTAGGATGCTTCTTTCTCCGTCCTCTTCATCCCCAGAGCAAACTGAGGAAATAGAAAGTGACTTTAGACATAACAGACAACATTGGTTTGCAGTATTAGTGCATCAGTACAATATCAACATTTTTTAGGCCAAAAACTTAAAGATAAAAACCAGAAAAGATGAAATATGCACCAATACCCATTCTACCATTCTATCTAATCACATTACGTCCCCAACTCATAGAAGTGCATGTTCCAGATCAGGTGGCAGTTAACGTCTACCCACAATCTGTTTCTCTGCATACTTTGTTACCATCCTTTCACCCTTTTCCTCAATGGTCGGGACCACACAGGACCACCACAGAGCAGGTAGTGCTCTCTGGGTGGTGGGTCTTTCTCAAAACTGCAGTAATCTGACATGGTGGTGGTGTGTTAGTAGTGTGTGTGTGTGTTGCACTGGTACAAGTAGTGGATCAGACACAGCCGTGCTGCTGGAGTGTTTAAACCCCTCAGTGTCACTGCTGGACTGAGAATAGTCCACCAAACAGAAATACCCAGACAACAGTGTCCTGTAAGCAGCGCCATGTGAGCACTGATGAAGGACTAGAAGATGACCAGCACAAGCTGTGCAGCAACAGATAAGCTTCTGTCTCTGACTTTTCATCTACAAGGCAGATCAATTAGGTAGGAGTGTTTAATAGAGTGGACACTGCACTGCTGTGTCTGATCTAATTTATGTAGTCTTACCATGAGCACACCGGACAGGGTTCAACCTCACTCAAGATCACACCTACCTACCTACTATACAGAAAACTTATGAGTCGTCCCCTGAGGTAACGCCACTTCATGACCAATGTACATACTGCTGTCCCATGACATTTGGCATGTCTGTGTATATACTTATCACACTGCTGATTTCAGCAAAAGCCCAAAATGAACATGATTTTTGTTCCTATGAAATGAGACACTGCTTCTGAGCTAGAAAATTAACCATTTAAAGGAATCATTAAAATCATTGATAGCCCGAGATTTCCACAACATTCATGCCCATAATGTCAGTGTATAAAACTTTTGACCACAACTATATGGTACATGCCACTCAAAAACTACTGTTTACTACAGTCTAGGGAAAAAATGAATGAAAAAATGAGTTTTTTTTTTTTTTAAATGCCAATAACTTTGTTAATTGCAATTATTTCTGGGACAATACATCATACAACTAAAAAAAAACAACAACCCAAAAACAGGCCTACAGTGGGAAAAAAAAGTATTTAGTCAGTCACCAATTGTGCAAGTTCTCCCACTTAAAAAGATGAGAGAGGCCTGTAATTGACATCATAGGTAGACCTCAACTATGAGAAAAAAAAAAAAAAAAAAAAATCAGAAAATCAGATTTTTAAGATCTGATTTTTAAAGAATTTATTTGCAAATAATGGTAGAAAATAAGTATTTGTTCACCTACAAACAAGCAAGATTTCTGGCTGTCACAGACCTGTAACTACTTCTTTAAGAGGTCTTCTCTGTCCTCCACTCATTACCTGTATTAATGGCACCTGTTTGAACTGGTTAACAGTATAAAAGACACCTGCCCACAACCTCAAACAGTCACACTCCAAACTCCACTATGGTGAAGACCAAAGAGCTGTCGAAGGACACCAGAAACAAAATTGTAGACCTGCACCAGGCTGGGAAGACTGAATCTGCAATAGGCAAGCAGCTTGGTGTGAAGAAATCTACTGTGGGAGCATTAGCAGTGGTCTTGTAGGTCTCCCATTTTCTGATTAATCTCCCTCTATCAGGGGCTCCACGCAAGATCTCAGCCCGTGGGGTCAAAATGATCACAAGAACGGTGAGCAAAAATCCTGCAGAAAGCTGGGACCAACGTTACCATCGCTACCGTCAGTAACACACTACGCCGCCAGGGACTCAGATCTTGCAGTGCCAGACGTGTTCCCCTGCTTAAGCCAGTACATATCCGGGCGCGTCTGAAGTTTGCTAGAGAGCATTTGGATGTTCCGGAAGAGTATTGGGAGAATGTCTTATGGTCAGATGAAACAAAGTAGAACGGTTTGGTACAAACACAACTCGTTGTGTCTGGAGGAGAGTGAATGCTGAGTTGCATCCAAAGGACACCATACCAACTGTGAAGCATGGGGGTGGCGACATCATGCTTTGGGGCTGTTTCTCTGCAAAGGGACTAGGACAACTGGTCTGTGTACATGAAAGAATGAATGGGGCCATGTACTGTGAGATTTTGAGTGCAAGCCTCCTTCCAGCAAGGGCATTGAAGATGAAACGTGGCTGGGTCTTTCAGCATGACAATGATCCCAAGCACACTGCCAGGGCAACAAAGGAGTGGCTTTGTAAGAAGCATTTTAAGATCCTGGAGTGGCCTAGCTAGTCTCCAGATCTCAAGCCCATAGAAAACCTTTGGAGGGAGTTAAAAGTCTGTGTTGCCCACCAACAGCCCCAAAACATCACTGCTCTAGAGGAGATCTGCATGGAGGAATGGGCAAACATACCAGCAACGGTGTGTGCCAACCTTGTGTTTTTACAGAAAACGTTTGACCTCTGTCATTGCCAACAAAGGATATATAACAAAGTATTGAGATGAACTTTTGTTACTGACCAAAATCCACCATTATTTGCAAATAAATTCTTTAAAAATCAGACAATGTGATTTTCAGAATTTTCTTCTCATTTTGTCTCTCATAGTTGAGGTCTACCTATGATGTCAATTACTGGCCTCTCATCTTTTTAAGTGGGAGAACTTGCACAATTGGTGACTGACTAAATATTTTTTTCCCCCACTGTATATGTTTGAAAGGGAAACATTGAAATGTGCAAGACAAGGGTACTCCATGACCAGCAGAAGACATAACTGCCTGGGTTGTAAGGAGATCAAACACAAAAATATATATATAAATGTACCTTAGAACTGTGGGTTCTGGCATTCCAGGATCTGCTCCCCGTTTGAAACCTGTAAAAAAACCAAAATGTACGTCATTCACTTCTGCTTGCACTCGCCATTCCAGCAATATTGCTCGAAACCTTTATTGCAGAACCAAAATCTGCCATGTCGCTTGCACGGTTGGCTGAATGGTGTGTTTGCCTGAACCTCTTCACACCAGTATTGCATCATATTGTAGACAACTTATTTCTCAATCTCCGAATTCCTCTTTTAGTGAGTAACTGATACATCCTTTCCAAACACTTCTAGAGAAACTCTAAAGCATAACTCTGACTAAAGTCTTTATTGCAAAGATACTGAAGTAACCACTCAGAAATCTTTATAAAAAAATAAAAAAAAATAAAAAAAATAAATAAATAAAAAAACCTTATTGTTTATGTATCCTGCATTTCACACTTTACTGGCACAGTCTAAAATGTCAAAATGTATAAATCCTAAAACTAACTAAAGAGAACTCAATAATAAAAATATGCAAAACATTAGTCTTTTCATTTCTTTATTGACCATTAATTATCTATGTAAACCCTTTTAGTATCAGGTAGGGATGCACCTAACAATTGTTTTTTTTATTAATTTTTTTTTAATCGTAAATTAGTTCTCTCTCATGACTAATTTAATGATTATTCTAAAGGGATTTTTTGAGGATATTTTCAGTACTTAAGGAGGTATGATTAACTGCATGGTTCATTAATAACAGAGCAATAAGTCCTGGGGGTTAATGGGAGGAAATGCAGCACATTTTATTATAAATCACTGTATTAAGTAGGGGAGAGTATTTAAATAGTAGTTTTTAGGAATCTCTTCCTACTGAAAATATCTTTAAATATTGTGATGATATTTTTACCATATCGCTCACCACTAGGTCAAAGAGTCGCCCAAGCCGTAAGTTTCTGGTAACTGGTAATCAATCCTACAATTCAGGCTAGAGGACTTTTGGCCCATGCCTCCTTACAGTAAGGAGTAAGATTCCTTCCTCAGCATTTCTGTTGGGTTAAGATCTAAACTCAAAACCAAATGACACATTTCGCCTGCTTTAACCTTTTGTTGTGTGCTTTGGGTCATTGTCTTGCTGCATGGCCCACTCACAGTTAAGCTTCAGTTCAAAAACAGATACTCTGACTTTCTCCAGTAGAATGCTGTGCTGGTCCAGCAATAATGGGAAGCTGCCTTGGACATGAGGTAGCAAAGCAGACCCAAACCTTGATACTCCCACCACCATGATTAACAGTTGGGATAAGTTTCTGCCTTTTCATTTCATCGCTTGTAATTTGCACAGAAAGTCATTGGAATCCCAGCTAATAAACTTTGTTTTTGATTAAATGGATGATGTTTGGGCTTCCCCTTTTCATTATGTGACTGAGAAATAGAGAGGGAGACGTGGGAGAAAAGTGAATAGAAACACGGTAGACAAAAGTTAACACTTTGGTTATCAGTCATCATTCTCTGTACGTCTGCAGCACACATTCCTTCTGTAATCAGAACAAGCTATGTGTGGATCTTTTAATTTTCACATTCTCCTGGGAATTAATTTTAGATTCGCACAAATAACCTAATAATATAAATACAAAAATAAGCTATTGATTTGAAATATGACAGATGTTCTACCAGCCAGAAACCTGCACATCAACAGTCAGCACATTTTGCTTATGTTCACAATACTTGTGCCTGGAATTTTCAACTTCTTAACTGCGCATGGGATTTTAGGCAACCTCAGTTCCCGTTCAAGAGTTTTATCTTTTGAAGATATAACAAACATAAAATGGGGAAACTGAAAATCAAGGTCAATGAAAGTTTCAAGTACTCAAGTATCTTTCCAAGTAATATGTTGCCATGTTCAGCCAAGATTGCCTGTAATTCTAAAAATGAACGTGCGCTGTTCATTTCTCATAAATGCTCTTTCACACCATACAGCACCAGTTTCAACTTCTTACATATAGCCTGAGCTACTTGAGTTTAATCAAATACTTCTATTTTCAGATTATATGAGGATACATACATTTAAACCTTCCTTGTTTATATAGATGCATAGAAGCACATGGTCACTGCTGTGCAAAAAAAAAATCTCCAATATGGTAAATTTACAAGAACTTTCAATTAAAGAAAACATAAGATTTCTTTTCAAGAGATTTTGGAGCAGTTTTTTGGAGATTTGAGATTTTTGATACGTTAGATTGGCCTCATCAATCCCAAATGTAATCCAATCCAAACGCAATAATGGTAATTTTAACTAACCAATTATTGTTTTTATGAATGTTCAACACTCACCATTAAACAGAACCAAGGTCAATTTTCCAGTTCTTACTAACCAGACAGTGAATCCTTTGAACGTAAGAAAGTAAAAGCATGAGTGTGTTGCTGATTCAGACTGCAGGGAAAGTTAGAAGGCTCCTGGGACTGATAACAGCAGTGAAACCAGTACCAGTCATACTTCAACAGTCAGCTGGAGAAACATTTGGGCAGAGCACTTAGCAACTGGCGCAAGAAAACTGGCCCGAACACATGCCATTTTTCATACTCAATGATAAGCACTGAGAAATGATGTGCGGCCAGTGTAAAAATAGCTGGTCCAGGAAGTGACTTCGAATATGCTCACTGAGCACCACGGATACAACGTCATTATTTTTACGTACATGTTCAAAGGAACACGCAGACCAGATCCTGATGTATTATGCAATAGTAGCAACATCATGCCCCAGCTCTTCCTTTGTATCAGTTTCATAAACTGCCCATTTCTGCTTTTCCTATCACAGAAACAGTGGCAATGGCTCCAGAGTACCAGAGACCATTTCTTCTCCAAGGTCTGCATCTTTGTCATTTTGACCAGTTGCCCTTAATTGCACATAAATCCTTGAAATTTAGCAATATTTTTATTTGGCCAGTAGTTTATAGAATAAAACAAATGTTAATTTTACTCTTTTACTATAGCAAGAACAGATAAACTGATCATTTGGAGAGGTCTCTGTTTTTATTCCCCTTCTTCCCAAAATGGCAACTTCACAGGGGAAGGGAAAACCTGCTTAAATTTCAATGCAAATATTTTATTTTATTTCGGACCATTTCTATTGGTCCATTTACTATAAAATCTGTACAAAATGCAACAAACTGCCAGATTCACAAACCAGACTGTAAACTCACTGTGCTGAGCGCTGTTAAGCAACTGAGATTAATGCACTTTTAATATAAAATGATAAACTGTAGCTAAGCAGCTAACTCAACAGTTCATTTGAATACAATGGTGGGGTAAAGTGGCTGTTATGATATCCAAGGCGGTTACTATGGTGTTGCCAAGTGGTTGCTACTGTATGCCAGGTTGTTGAAGGATGGATGCTACAGCATGGTGGTTGCCATGACGTTGCTTATGGTATTTCTAGGTGGTAGCTATATGGAACCTACGAGAACGCAACAATGTTGATTAATGGTTTTTATGAGTTTGCCAAGTGTCTGCCATGGTATCCAAGGCGGTTACTATGGTGTTGCCAAGTGGTTGCTACTGTATGCCAGGTTGTTGCTATAGTGTTGCTTAGTGGTTGCTTTAAAATTTCCAGTTGGTTACTATGGTGTTGCTAGGTGGTAGCTAAGTAGTTGCTACAGTGTTACTTAGTGGTTGCTACTGTTTCCCAGGTTGTTGAAAGATGGATGCTACAGCATGATGTAGCACGGTGGTTGTCATGATGTTGCTTAGTGGTTCCTAGGCAGTTCCTATGGTATTTCCAGGTGGTAGCTATATGGAACCTACCAGAATGCGACAATGTTGATTGATGGTTGTTATGAGTTTGCTAAGTGTCTGCCATGGTATCCCATGCTATGGTGTTGCTTAGTGGTTGCTGTAGTATCCCAGGTGGTTGGGTGGTGTCCTCTTTATTTCATAGTGTAATACTGTCTCAAAATATTACAGCGGTTTACAGTGTTAACGAGGGCAGGGAGCAGAGGTAGCGCAGATGGTTGTATTTGATCAAAGAAAGTTTAGTTTGTTCACAGAATGAGAAAATAAGTGGACACTGTGCACGATTTCAGTCAATCATTCAATAAGTGTTAAACGGTCAGTCTGGCAACCACTGCAAACGTTAACCTGCTCTGAATCAGGGGAGAGAAGCTGGATATCAGTAGCACAGCTACCCACCACAGAACACACTCAAGTCTGGCGGACTGAACCCCCACCTCCAATCGTTCAGACAATAACAGGCTGCTGTTGACGCTAAAAACTTGGTGTTGGGAGGAGCACAATGAGACTGGTTCTGCTGCGTTTGGACCATGTAGGCCTAGTAGATTTAGCTAACAGACTAAACACCAGAGCACAGACCGTATTCCAACTAACACACGTTCAGAGAATAAAGCTTCATATCTGAGAGCACAAAGTGGAGCGAATGGTCTTGGGGGTGTTTTTCCACTGTTTTCGGAGCACTTCTAGTAGACTAAATAGCTACCCAGGTGAAACGTCTGTATGCTGATCGGAAAAGTGCTGCCAGCCACATTAGTTTGGTCAGAGTGAAACACTTTCATAAGCGTTTTTGACTCATTTCGAGCCAAATGTGGCAGAAACCAGACACGAGCGAGTGAGCATTTATGGGTGCCACACACTTAAGAACAGATAGGAGTTGACTCAGACCACTGAAACCGCTGTGGCTCTCGGTACTGACACATTAACCAGCTTTGGGATCATTTGGTTCAGCTAGGGAGTCTAAAGCCCTCTCAAATAGTGCACTTGGGCACAGTCCTCATGAGGCTGTAGGGCACTGGTATCCAACCCAGGATCTGGTGATCTGGACTACTCCAGGTCTGTTGACCTTGCCCTTTAATGCCCCCAGGATTTGGGTCAGTGGACCGTCATACAACCAAACTTTCTGTAACCCTCTCTACCTGCAAAGATACAGGGCGAGGAACTTCTGAGCAGTAGTTCTACTCTTCCACAGATGTGACCCCATACCACCCCATAAGCAATTCCCCAACCCAAATGTCACAACTGGACTGGCTGGAAGCCCATCAGCCCCAGTCTGATAATCACTGCCCTACATCTTGAGGTCCTCCTTGAAATACTTTGCCAATAGACCGTTTGGAGAATCACCTTTTGGGACAGGTCACTGGAAAGGGTCTTTCTAAGTGTAGGGAGCCCCCTAGTGGACTGGCGAGCTCACAGCACAAACACAGGCTCATAGAGTTAGTTCAGACAGTGCTACGCTTTTATACGGTTTATAAGGTTGGATAAAGGCCATAATTAGAAAGTTACTCTAATTATTAAGGCCTCTCTAAGTCATAAGATGTCTCGATTCAGCTGCACTCGGAATCGATTCGGCTGATTCGAAAGAACGATTCGTTCACGAGCCGGGCGCCAGACTAGCACCAAACGTCAACTAAGGGGGGCTTCACGTTTTTTTAACGTAAACATGATGACACCATGCATTTGTAAAATACATATTTCTACTATTGGGCAGATTATTATTATAAGACGCTTATGATGACGAAAAACACAAGCGTTTAAACTTTAAACACGCCAGCACGTGAGCTAGCACTTGCTAGCCTGCTATCTCGAGTTAGCTAGCTAGCTAGCGCTGTGTGGTGGAGATACTGACCCAGGTAGAGGACAGTGGGGATGAACCCCCAGCGGATAACGAACTGCCCGCACTGGAAGACCTGCTGCAGCCTCTGCTTGGTCTCTTTGCTCAGTTTGGCCATGTCTGCGCTGCTGGGAGTCTCAGGCGCTGTGCGTGAAGGGCAGACTGGGGAAGGACCACTCAGCCACGCTGCCGTATTCTGGGCTGACTGCTGTTTTACGACACTCACAAGAAGCACTTTGCAGCAGCGTAGCGCCGCTTGGCGAGCAGCTCGAGTGGCTCCCTACTCCCTACGTAGTGCACTATGTGGGTCAGGTCACGTTTGAGTGCCATTCAGGGCTTTTAATGACAATAAAACCCTTTTATTTAAAAAATAATAATTTAGAGACGCCCTCAGTTCATTTGTGCATATTTTGAGTTAAGGTGAATGAGTTATGTTTGAGTTATATTAACTGAGCTATTTTAATGAAATATGGTGATCTTTAAGGTGTGCTTTATGTTTGAGTGCAACTGATGAGTAAAACTCACATTTTCCTATTGGCTCCTGGCATCTTCTATTTGCATAATGGGCGTGTCCTCCCACCCTTGCTTATCGTCAGTGTGTAGACATACCCCTAGGACTACCTTCCTCCCTATGTGCACTTCTGGCCTACATTTCTAGTGAACTTGCTTGGTTTTTTTATGGTGAAGGCTGCTGATTGTGACCTTACGTTGCTTGAATTATACAGCGATCACAAGAAATCATTTTACCCAAATGTTACAACTGGACTGGCTGGAAGTCTAGCAGCACCAGTCTGAGAACCACTGCCCTTACATCTTGAGGTCCTCTTTGAAATACTTTGCTAATAGACCGTGTGGAGAATCACTGAACAGGTCACTGGGACAGGTCACTGAAAAAGGTCTAAGTGTAGGGAGCCCCCTAGTGGACTGGCAAGCTCACAGCACAAACACAGGTTCATAGAGTGAATTAGAAACAACTTCTGGACTGCTTTCTAGTGAATTTACTGGAAGGCTGCTGAGTATGACTTTATGCTTTAGCAACATTGGCCTTGTAAAGGTAAAGGTGCACTGTAGAGCGGAATGTGTCCACCGCATTTAACCCATCTGTGGTAGTGAACACACACATGCACGCACTAGTGAACTAGGGGTAGTGAGCGCACACACACACAGGCACAGAGCAGTGGGCAGCGGACTCCAGCACCCGGGGAGCAGAGAGGGTAAAGGGCCTTGCTCAAGGGCCCAACAATGGCAGCTTGCCGAGCCCGGGAATCGAACCCACAACCCTGTTATCAATAGCCCGGAGCTTTAACTGCTGAGCCACCACTGCCCTTGTAGCTATAGCTCAGGTGCAAAACTGGGGAGCAAACTTTGGATAGCAAATATTCAGATTAACTGCATTTGGGGTCAATTATAACTTCATATTCAGCGAGGAAGGGAGGGTACGGTCTGTTCAGGCATGGCCTTATCCTCATTTCTCTACAACTCTTCCTAACTGTGCTTTCCACTTTGTTCCACTTGATGGCGCCCCTTTATCTTTGATGCTGGTTGAGCTGAACTGCTTATTCATTGTACACCTAGTACGGTTGGGAGGACCAGCCTCTTTCTGTCTGTGTGTACCCTGGTACTGTAGGACTAGGGTTAGACTGCAGTGTTATTTTCTCACGTTTGCAGGCCACAGAGGGCCGATTCTCACTTCTTTGCTCTGCATCATGACTACTACGCTTTTAGCTATGAAGCTGCCCCTTCGTTTATTTAATCTATTTCATGCTGGGTCAGAAATGAGGAAAAGTCAAGTCTGAGGCAAGTACGTCCTTGAAACGATCAGGCTGGTCACATTAAAAGCACCTGCCCAATATTGCCTAGAGCACTCCTGGTATCGCCAAAACACTTCTGACCCATCAAGGCACTCAAGGGACTCCACAAGTCCTCTGAAGGCATCCTGTGGTATCTGGTATAGAGATGTTAGTAGCACATCCTTTAAGTCCTGCAAGTTGTGAGGTGGGGCGCCTCCATGGATCACATCAGTAAGCCTTAAGTGCCCATGTCACTGTTGCAGGTTCACTGGCTGTCCTTTCTTGGAGCATTTCTGGTAAGTACTGACCACAAGACCTGCATGATTTTGGGGGATGTTCTGACCCAGCCGTCTAGCAAACACAGTTTAGCTTGTCAAAGTGGCCCAGATTCCTATGCTTGACCATTTCATCACCTTCAACAACTGACTGTTCACTCGCTGCCTAATATGTAGATTTCACCCAAAGGCATCTGTAAATGGAACCAGGTAATCAAAATGTTGTTGACTTCACCTGGCAGTGGTTTTATTAAACGGTTATTAAAGGTTTTATTAATTTTGAATCGTTTCCTGCAGTTCCCTGAACAACTCTGCAGAAGCTAACTCCAACAGTCACTTTTATTTTCTCCAGAAGTTCTATCATCAATGTTGCTTTGTGACAAAGGGCATAAAGACATCAGAACAATATAAATGTACAGTTTCATACTTTGTAAATAAAAAATACAGACAACCATTATTACTGTTCAAATTTATGAATAAAAAACAATTAAATAAGCACCGACCATTTCAACAAGATATTTATTCTAAAATAAAAGTGGAGAAAAAACAAAACAAAAAACAAAAAAATCCTGAAATAGACAACAGTTCGGTACGATACCACAGTGTTTCGTCAGAGCTCCTAATTAAAACTGACCCCCCCCCCCCCCCCCCCAAAAAAAAAAAAAAAAACTAAAACAAAAACAATCACCAATGAACAGACGAGATCACAAACAAACTGGATCACTCTGGATCCACATCCAAATAACACAGATCACATCACACTGCAAGACAGGAGGATTCTTTTTTTCTGTCCGTTTTTAACAATTAACTGTCGGTACCACCAACTTCTCCACCACACCGGTTCAGAATAAGGTTAATACTGCATCCCGCTGTGTAATATCTTTGATTCTATGGTTTGTAAAAGCACAGACAGACGTCCTAATCTGCCGTCAAAATGACAATATTGCTTCAGAGATTCAACACGATGGACTTAATGTAAACAAAGAACTACAGTTTGTCTTTAATTCAACCTGCTTTTAAAGGAATGGTTCATTGGGGGGGGGGGGGGGGGGGGGTATTTCCTCCTTACCCGTACCCCTACGTCAAGAGTAGTCGCTCAGCCTAGGCATGTGTAGTGTGTGTTTGAGGTTCGCTTCTACACCCAAAATCGTTTTCAGTGACATGAACTTCTATTATACCACAGTTGGTTCCGCCCCCTCGCATTGTGATTGGCCAAGAGGCATTCTATGAGCGTCAATATCAGCATTCCTCTTAAGTATCAGTCTGCCCCAGTCACCTGGAACCTAGAGACACAGTAACAAGCCTGTCGAAAAAAAGAACCAATAAAAATAACCCTGTCCTAAACAGCAAGCGATGTCCGCGGCATCCCGGGACAACCCCGAAACGCTCCCATTACTAACAGCAAAGCCCCCTACGTTTCACACCAACTGCAGAGAGCAGTTTTCTTCAAACTTCCAGATGCTGTTCTTGTAACCCGCCGCATCGCGCTGATGTCCCACCTCGACAGGAACACTGTGGTGAATACTGGCACCTACCATTTGGTCTCATGCCTACCCCCGCAGCACACCAGTGCAGATCTCACAGTACAGCCCTCTTTCTTGAATATTAAGCATGTAAGCCAGCTCTGGCTGATTGGCTACTTCAGAGTACTTCAAGATTTTTCAGTGAAACGTTCGATTTATTTGGAGCTTCACTGGGAATGCAAACCGCATGTATTGCCAGGGTGTCGGGAGTGTTGGTCTAATACAGACAGCTTTCATCAAAGCTCATTACATTAAAAAGGGGAAGGATACACGCCTGTCTTCCATCTCCTGTCGCTCCTGCTATCTGCACATACGCATGCACGCACACTCGGACGCAAGCACAATTGTGCTTTTTCTTTAAAAAAAACAAACGAACAAAGATCATCCTTCACTCACACACATATATGATTCCACAGCCTATTTGAAAAGCTACTCAAGCACAGCGTCGCACTCACATGATCACACACACACACACACACACTTTCCGAATCGAACAGATCAATACAGCATCAAAAAAATACCCCTAACAGCACAATTCCAGGCTTCATGTACAATCCTCGGTACCGAGTCAATAGCGTTAAAAAGTTCATGGACAACGTGAAGTACAAATGGGGAAAAAAAGGAGAGTTCTACTTATTATCTCTTCTTTTTTTGCTTTTTAAACACTTACTTCAAAAATACTTTTTTTAAAAGAAACATTTTAGTGATTAAACACACCATTGACAAAATCCACAAAAATAAAAACCAGACTTTTCTTTTAAGGTGCAACAGTTTTGGTTCAGTGCCACCAGGGGGCAGGAGTGCTAGGGCCTTTTTTTTTCCTTTTTTTTTTGTTTTTAATGCAGTCTTCATTTTTCTTCCACAGTCTAAAAAGGAGTGGCTTTTGAATAAAAGTGAACCGCGAGTCCTCTCTCTTAGTATACGGTTTACGTTATGGCTAGAGGTCCACTGCCACTGAAGGGAAGGGGGATGGTGGGAGGTGGGTTTTGGGCTTTCAGGGCTTTCAGGACTTCCAGTATTGTCACCAATCCAAAGATTTTGTCAGAATTGAAAAGGGTTTTGTGGAGGGAGGTTAAATCTTCCTGGCAGGCAAGCAGCAGGGTCACACATCCGGGGCGAGGTGCAGGCTAATGCTGGGTGAACGCTGCTGCTGCTGATGGTGGTGGTGGTGCGGGGTGGGGCTGAGGTGCTCCTCCTGCAGGCTGCAGGCAGAGTAACGGTTCTCCCTGGAGATGTGGTGGTGGTTGGGGGCTGGCGGCTGCTGTTGTTGCTGCTGCTGGGCCCCGGCGGCAGCAGCCAGGGCATTGCTGACCTGCTCGAAGGAGCGAGAGAAGACTGCGCTGGCCGTGCGGGACAGGCTCAACGTGCCTGCTTTAGGCACTGACTGGCTGGACGTTAGCGTGAGGCGCTTGAGGGACAGGAGTTCCAGGTTCTCGCTCATGGCCCGGCTGCCTGACTGCTTCCGCGAGGGCTGCTCTGCTCCTCCCTCTTTCTCCTTCTCCTTCTCCTTGTCTTTGCTGGATCGGCTGCCTCCCAGGCGGCGAAGGCCCTTCCCTGTCGGCTTTGTGCTGGCCGCTGTGGCATTGCTAACCACGATGGTCGGGGGGCTGCTGCCCGGAGCGCCGGCCTGCGTGCAAATGCCCTCATCCACCTCTGAGATCTCCATCAGCTCATCCGGGGAACCCAGATCCACTGCGTCTGCGAGGGAAGGGAGAAGGTAGTCAGATTGGGAAGTTCGAGTGCTTTGCATTGTAATTGCTAGCGATGCACCAAAGTGAATATTGGCCCCACTGTCCTTTAAATAGGACATTACTCACTGCTACTGGGGGCTAGGAACCAAGTTACAGGGCATTGCTTAAGAGTTGCTGGTCCAGTCAGAATGCATTGTACAAGATCAGTGCAGCAGATAAAGTTAACTAGTTCCTTCGTAAGCACCATTTCACAGTACCACTGAAGCGACTTGTAATCCTGACACCTTGACGTAGGTCTAAAGTGTAGTTTTGGCCATTTTCATCCCAAA
This sequence comes from Salminus brasiliensis, assembly GCF_030463535.1. Taxonomy (NCBI): domain Eukaryota; kingdom Metazoa; phylum Chordata; class Actinopteri; order Characiformes; family Bryconidae; genus Salminus; species Salminus brasiliensis. The sequence continues at coordinate 6,768,231 of NC_132880.1, forward strand.
ATTGAGTGGCATTTTGGTGCATCCCTACCAATTACCAATGTGCTTCCCCAGTGGCGAACCATGAACACCACACAAATCAACTGGCATGTTTAAAGAAACTATGTCCTAAAGTGATCAAAACTCACCTACCCATTCCATTCACTAAACAAATAACCCCTCTCCCCATCTTACCCATGTAATAAAAACTACAGCACACACAACCAAACAGATAAAGAACAATCTAGCACCACCTTACCAGAGCGTTTTGGGATAGAGGGATGTCAAGAGAGGAGGGAAGGAGGAAAGCACATCACAAACCAGGCCAATCCAATCAATCAGAACACTCCTGACAGAAGACAGATAGGCAGCCTCGCAAGACTAGTTCTGCGATATGGTTAAATAGGAGATGAGAACATGGTTGCTGATCAGATTACTCCAGATCTGCTTATATTTTCAGATTGTCTGCTTCAAGCAAGCTGCTGTAACCTTATCTGGAGCTGCCGATCTGCCTCTGTTATTACAACCGGTCTACAGAATGACTGTTTCCCATAGCAACCCAACAGTTAAGTGTTGGAGCTAGAAGCACAATAGCAGATTAGATTTCATAAGCCCTTTTGTTTTGCAGTAAGGCAGGAGACCAAACCATTTTGTAATTTGGGAAATTGTTAGTTGGCTGTGGAAGCCCAGCAGAGTAAGAACGCTGTGGTTCAATGCAGAGATGCAGCAGAAAGGCAACGGAGGGGACTAGTGTCAAGTTGAGAGAAGGAATGACGAAACGCAGATCAAGTAGGCGGGGGACATGGCAGAGTTTAGGAAAAAGATTTCAGGAGAACATCATTAACAGCATCCAAAGCAAGGTCCTGATGCAGCCAAGCGTACCTAGATCCTTTCAAGGAAATCAAAAAGACCTTAACACTTTAGATAGACCTGGGTGAGACTGAAGTTTGAGGCGTTTCATGCTCATGTGCTCCTCAACTTAATATTCACAGCCAAGCATTATGCCTTAACCGATCACTTTGCTGTGTGTAACTGGAGCAGATTTACCCCAAGTCAGATGTGATGCAAAGCAAAATACAGTAAACCTATTGTTTCCTTCCAGGTTCAAAACAGTCAGGCTTAAAACTGAGCATTAAGAAACGTACATAATTATTATTACGGGGTGTAACGATTCAATAATCTCAGCTTAGCACCACTAAGTCGTTTAGCTGCTTTCTTCAAGCTCCACAGACTGACCACAGGCTAATGTGTCAACCGCATGCTAACATGCGGGCCTAGAGCCAACACCAACCACAAAGTAATGCCTTAGCCCTGAGCCAACATGCTACCTACAAAGAACTTCGTTTACTCTAGTCTGATGAATGTACCATTTGATGAGGTGTAAAAAATATATATATATATATATATGGCCCAAAATGAATATATAGTTTAGCTCTTGATCAGTATAGGGTATTGTTTCATGGTTTAGCTGGTATACCAGCCTGGTTTACACTGGTCAACCAGTATGACCAGCTTAGACCCTCCTAGATTTGACTAGATAGTCTTGATAAACCAGGTCAAGATGGTCTACAGCAAAACTGGCCAAATAGCTTACCCTATTGGCTTACCCGCATAGGTTTACACTTGGATGCCCAGCTTTTCATTGACCATCAAAGACCAGCTTAGCTTGTCCTGAGCTTGACTTTTAGCAGACGTTACATCAAGAATACTCCCTGAAAATGACTGCCATCAAAAATAAGGAATATTAGAATATTTTGAGCACATATCCCAGGCCTACGGCTACGCCCTCTTTAAAAATCCATTTTTAATTTCCTTGCAGGATCTGCAGGCACACTCCATCATGCCAAGCGAGATTATGCAAAATGGAAAAAAGTTTAGACACCCATCCCCCCCACCAAAACACACAACCAAAACATAGCTCCGCCCCATGCCCCACACGTAGTACCTCTGGGCCCAAGGGGAGAGGGGAGGGGTGAGGGGGTTTCAGGTCACAGTGTGTGTGTGGAGGGGGGAGGGGCTCTAGAACTGGACCCTCCCCGTGGAGGGAGTCCCGTCCTCCAGGTGCCTCCGCACAGACTTCTGTCTCCTGACCTCTTGACCTCTAGGGTCCACCCCCACCTCGGTGGCGCCCCCGAGCGGCTCTGCCTCCGTCCTGCCGCGTAGCGCTTCTCCGTTGGCCACCCGCTCGCCGCTCACCCCTGTAACACTAATGGAGGGGATGGGCCCGACCGGAGGGGAGTCCGGAGAGTCTACACTGTTCTCCTGAGACTCTGAAGGAGGATGACAGTCACATATATACATGAGCATGAGATACATACACATACACACAAGACATATGATATGGTGGAAATGAACATGAAAATTTTACCTTAATGACAGAATAAATTCAAAATAAATAAAAATAAAATACACGTTTTGGGAAATAAGCTTCAAAAGGTGACAACGGGAGACAAACAGCACTGATTTCTCATGAACCTGAACGGCAATTACTGTGGATCAAGTTAAAAGGGAATTAATGGTCTGAAGGCGGATAAATGACATTCTGAAATGTAAGGTAGGCATTTGAGTCAACTTGTTTTTCACTTTCTGAAATGTGTGCCATGTAATTATTACGCAAACACTCGCACCATGATTCAGTGCTCAAAAAAAAAAATTCTTTGCCCATTTTCAGCACAAAGTTAAAACTTAAAGTCAAGGAATAAAAGGGCTGCATGCTGTGCTTAATTGGCACGTTGTTTGGGACATGCCCTAATTAAAGCAGGGCAGCTGAGAGTCAGAACTGAGCTGTAATTACTAGAATGTTTTGCTAGCAACGCTAGCAAGACAGGCTCTAATGGATGTCAGGCTTGAATATGCCAGCTGCCTGTACCATACCCTATTCCCACACAGCACAGATACAGCTGTGACGGCCCGTAATGCCAAATCCACCAAGTCAAAAGGCTCATTTATGCTCAATGTTAAATACAGATTTGGATACAGATCGAGCGTTCTGTTCTACTTGCATACTTTGCAATCACTTTGTGACTATGGACATGTTATGGATACGACCGGAATGGAGCAGTACCACAGGAAACAATGGGGGCAGTGTAGCCGATAGCTCAAGTGAAACACAACCAGTGTCATATGGACCTTCAGCTGTTTTTTCTACAGTAAGTACCACTACCTTCTCCACAGTTGCAATGTTTGTTGACCCTGCAAACGTAAAGGATGCATAAAAGTATGGGGGCAGTGACCATCACATCGTTTGGTCGTTTTCATTTTCATATGTCGGGAGTAAGAATAAGTCTTAACTAGCTTACAAAAGCAAGCGGAGAACAACGATCACCATCACAGCATAGAATAAAGGTGTCGGTATGGAAATGGGAATGCAGATGGTGTGCCTGTGTGGGTATGATACGTGATATACGAGACAAAGATACAGAACAAGTGGAATGGACTGACTGAACCGCCCTGCCCGAAACAAGCACCCTCATTCGGCACGGTTTGTGATCAGTAAGGTGGGCTCTACAGGAGAAGCTGTGGCCAGGAAACCCCCTGAACGCACGTGATCAAGGCAAAATGAGCAAGACGAATCTGCAAAACTGCACAGTGAGCAGTCCCTGCTGCCGAGGTAACAGATATGGTTGCCATGAGACAGCACGTCGACGCAGGCCCCTTCTCACCATGCCGTTTCCAGCGGTGTCCGCGGATTGAAAGACTGGTGACGGCATTTCGGGAGATCCTGGAGGAAGTGGGCGTTATCTCAACTTGGATGGACCGCGTGCCTTCCTTGTTCGACTTCAGAGCGGCTCCTCGGAGCGAAGACTTAATGGCGTTCCCCACCTAAAAGATTTATGCACAAAAATACACAGGAGAAGACGCCATCTTAGAATCCAAACAGCACACAAATGGTGTTTAGGAAGAAGTGATTGTGCTGCAGCGCAATGTGCCAAAACAAATGAACTCCAATAAAAAGGCCATAAAAGATCTGGCGGAGTCAAAGCGCCTGATAAAACACAGGCCTGCACAATAGCACTGATAAGCAAGCTATGTGCTTGCCATTCCAGGACCTTTGCAAAAAGCCAGCAGAGCACTGTAGAACAGCAAATGAATGCATTCCAAAAATATAAAGAAGAAATTGGTTGGATTTGCATAATTCCTTCAAATGAGGCAGGGAGAGAACCCACCAGCAGGGCTTCTGGGTAGAGCTCCAACTGGGCTCGGTATAGCACGTCATCCAGAGCTCTGAAGCCCAGCTCTGATTCTCCATTACATCTGCAGGAAACCGAAAGAGAGATTAGGGAGAGGATTGCAAAAAAGAAAGAAAACACAAGAGCAGAATACAATGACAGAGGGTCAGAGAGGATCTTTACAATGGAGGAAAGCAACCACACGTCACTTCCCTGCTGTACGAATGACAACGCCCCCTTGAGGGTGAAAATCCCAATCTTATTGACGTTGCCAAGTTGGACATTATTGTGACCATGCTTAAAACCATCAGAAAACCAAACCCTAATTTGCCTTTTTTTTGCCTTTCCCAAAGCGTGAAGGACAGCAAAAGTAGAGAGCTGTGGCCTCAGGCCTTCCGGAGTGAGTGAAAATGGTACTATCACTTTTTTTTATCACTTTTCAGGTAGTTTGTCAAGTCGGATGGGGTCAAGTTCAGGTCTGCAGGATCAGGAAAATGTTAAGAAAGACTACTCAAGAGGATTGCTAGAAAGGTAAAACCCCTGTTTGATTCAGCCTCTGTGGTGGTGAACCATTCTACTGTTGTCAACACCTTCAGAAAAATGACCTGTGGCCTGACAAAGTTAAAAATCTGGCTGTGTACATTAACAGAAAAGTGAACTTTAAGAGGTCACCTACAGGGCAAAGTGGATGCCTGTGATCAGCTGTACCAGAAACTCGGACGTCACCATCATTCTGCTGTTGATGCCTTTATATCGCCGCATTTGCTGCCTTGGATAGCCGCAGATACAAACCCTGAAGGGGCAATACAGGACACAAAAAAGTCAGTATACAGGCATAGAGCAAAGATTTCATCAAAATATCATGCATTTTTATTTGTCCAATTTTCAATTTGGTAGGTCTCAAAGACCCGGCAATATAAAGGAATGTGTGTTGGGTATGGCCATGGCCATTTTCACCCAGAAACTACCAAAGCCATACAAGAGATTTCCCCAAAACCGACGGGGGCAGCAGAATAAGCCTGCACATGTAGGGTAGAAAAAGAAGGAACATCCAGATCTGAACACAGAACTCATGGTGAAGTTCCCATTATTGTTTGTGAAATGCGTTCAGAAAGGCAAGCCTTAGCTTATTAAGGCTAATGCTACGGGGGCTCATAACCAGTGCTCTTCGCATGCTGTATGTGCAGCCACCTTTATGGTTTTCTTCCAAAAGAAGTGCTATTATACTTTACTTTATACAAGAAAGCCATTACGGACATATAATGATCTCTGGATCGGACTTCATGGTTAAAAGCCAGTGCGGGACTTGATTCTAGGAACCTAACCAGGTGCTTTTCTTGTTCTGATCAACAGGTGTACCAGTTAGTTTTTAATACACAGCCTGGACAACACTGTTGCCATGATGTGCTGCAACAGGTTGAAGGAGCTTTTTTTCCTTCCCATATTTCAGGCAGCTGGGTACTCTACAATGTGGCATGTAGCGTAAGCTCCTCTATGACACGCAGGAGAACATTGCGCTAGTAGAGAGTACCCAGTACAATAATAAAAAGTGGCGAATAGGTTAACAAGGGGTTTCGGAGAAAAGGTGAGTGAATGCTGGCTGAGGGGTTCCACTCACCACCTACCTAGTAAGAACAACTGAGAACCACTGAACATTACAACCAGGGACACTTGAATGTAATCAAAGCACCAAGGTTCTGAAGCTAAATTGTAAAAACAAATAAATAAATTAGTAATAAGTGTGTTACCTTAAAGCACACCCTAACAAACTTTCACCTAATGCACCTGCGCAGTGAGACACACAAGTTCAATTCATGCTGGAGAAGTAAGTCATGTGTCCCCCATTATCGGACTCCACAAAAGAGATTTCGAAAGACCTTTGGCCGGCTCAGCACTGCGTCTGGGCGCAGCGGCGTGTGGTGATCTCTGCTCTCTGTGGCCGCTGTGTTCTGCGGCTCTGATTGTTCAATGCACTCGCTGCTCAGCTGTGCAATGCCGATTAAGCTGTTGTAATCAGGGTGGGAAAAGACCAATGGCAGGCCCCGTGCTGGCTCATGGGGCCAGGCCGGAGGCTTGGAGCCGTTCCCAGGTTCAAGTCTTTAAGAGGATCAGAAGGGATAGGAGGAAGAGAGGCTTTAGCTGTGCTGGCACCTCTGTGGGCCTGACTGTGGACCACTGTGCAGGAGGGGGGGGGAGTGCCAAAGCCAAATACGGAAATTCTTATACATACAGAACTAGCCTTCGCTTATGGACTACTTTCAATAATGTTCACATGTTTAGAAAAGTTGGAAAGGAAGGAACGGAGTAGGCTTAATAAGGTAAAGTATTTTCCATTAGCACCACTGATACATTAGCCATGCATTTAAGCCAAGCATTATCTCCATTTGCTCTGTAGGGGCGTGTCTGTAAGTACGTGTATAAGAGCAGCATACTGTTTGTTAACTGTTATCGCAATACTGGCCTTGCATATGTCGCAATATGCAAATCCCTATACGTGACCCAGGTGAGTTACCTGGGTGTCGGGAAGAAACAAGTAACCAATGGGACAGTTTCCTTTTAAATCACAGGGTTTAAATATAATAATTGCAACTCAGAAGTTTGTTTTTATTTTGCACGTGTGTGTGTGTGTACACATCTAACCTGGAGCTCAGCTGACAAAGAGACTGGAGGGAAGAGCTGGTCACGTAGCTCAGAGCAGCATTGTAGCAGAGCAGCAGAAAAGTTAGCACTTCAAATCTGAGACAGAATAAGAGACAGTTAGGCTTTCACAGTGATGAGAAATCATGCTTCATATGCGGTTATCATTTATTGATTTTTAAATGCTCAAAAACATGTTCCCATGACTCCCATAACTCTTGCATTTCACTATGCTAATGTGGTAAAAATCATTACTGAAGCTAATGCCAATTGAGTTTCTGATTGGCAGGTAATCTATATGGAAAACAAACAAACAAACAAACAAAAAAAAACACTTAATTCTGAACAGCCAAATCTGTGGTCAGCCAAAGTCAGGTACAGCCCTACCCATGTTTGACCCTACAAAACTACCTTTGGCTCAAACCAGCAGTAAAACACTGCAAATTAAAAGGTTGCAAACCTAAACGACCCCACACATGCACAACAACACAGCCCAGGGCCTGCATAAACAGCCCTCATTGATGCGTTAATAATAGATGGCGGAAATGAAAGCATTCAGTGAAAACTATGAATCTTTGATGAGCAGCCACACCTGTTCTGTGCCGTAAATGTCTCTCTCTGGAGGTGGGGTCCACTGTAAACAACTCTGCTCAGACCGTGATTGGCTAGAGCTCCTTCGGTTAAGGCCAAGGAACCAATTGTAGAGGGCTAAGGAAGGGGAGGGAACACAGTGATGGAAATGACTTGAAAAGCTCTCGTAACTGGAAAAATACGGTGAGAAAGAACACTCTCCAAACGTACCTCATGGTATACTGATGGCTTGGATAAGGAAGGGACGGTGAAGGACAATATTCTGCTTTGACCATCTTTATCAACTATTTCCTGCAACAAAAGTGAAGGGATGTAAAAATTAATGGAAATCTAAAATCAAAAAACAAAAACAAAACCCCAGCAACTTTTAATTAAGACATCATTCATGCATTCAAAGGTACCATAGAACATGAAACTATATTGCCTAGTGGTGAAATTAATGGCACTGAATGTTAATTCTTTTGATCATTCTTCAGGCAAGGCTGTGGCTCATTATAGCCTAGGGAACAATTACTGCACCATACATCCTGAACCTCTCGAAATCTGTTTCCTGTCATGTGCACAGTTATCACAAAACAAAACTGACCAGCCAGTCTGACCTGTTTAACAACACTGGCCTTCATATCAACACCACATCATCCACTACTACCACGGGACATTTACTACGCTCTTCAGCTGGGAAAATCAAAACTTGTCCCAAGGCAGCTCATCCTGAATTTGAAGAACCACCAGAAATACAAGTTCACGTGTTGCTGTAGTCATTGCCTTGGCATTTCCCAGACTCATAAAGGGAACTGGACATACCAATGAGGCATAGCTTTTGTTCAGGGTTCAATGTGAATTTCAACGAACAGCCTTCTGAAGCACTGGTGCAACCGCTAATCTCAGGCTAATGCGTTACAAAATTGTGCATGCACAACACCAACCGCAACAATGCCTCTTTGTGTCTGAGCTGAAACCCAGCAGAAGAAGGCTCCCCCTCTAGGGCACTGTAAGCTATTATGGCCGGCCAAGTGTGTGGCCCTGAGGCCAGCGGCTCCACAAAATACAAACTGACAGCATGTGTGTGTGAGCCTGCAACTCCAAGACACTGAAGACCGATCGGATGCTTGGGTGAATTTGCGTCTATAACACATCCGCATTTGGCCTTCATCTGACACGAGGCCCCATTGGCCTGCCGTCCCCAGGGCATGCAGGCGATTGCAGAGCCGATAATGTCAGGATGATTAACGCCCCCTGACACCGCGGATGGCATTTGATTGGCAGATGACCTACTCTGTTATTCTGGGTGCTGGGGAGATGAGAAGGTGGAGGAGCAAGCATAAAAGGCCCCAGACAGAGACACCCCTTCTAGGCTTCCTCCTTCTCGTCCTCCTACCAGCCCTTCCAGGAGCACTAACTTCAGACATCCCTTTTTAATTGAGGGTGCTGGGTATAATCTCTTAAAAAGCACTGCCAAAAGAACTGCACGCTCTGAACAGCTTCACATGAGCCTAAGGTCACCATGCCTATTGCCAAGCATCGACTAGAGGGGTAAAACACCTCCCAACATTAGGCTGTGGAGCAGTGGAACGGTGTTCTCTGAATTGATAGAGCTTACTCCATAAATGTTCTAACATCTAGCTTGAAGCCTGTGTGCAACCATGTACTTAAACCATCTGCACACATGAAGATGAAGGATGTGAGCACGTAAGAAAAACAGGGGAAAGGGGGAGGGGCATACAGACGCCTTACAGCAAGGAAGACCCACTGACCAGGTTGTAGATGCCAAGCAGAAGGGCTTCGATACAGCCGCTGCAGTGGGGGTCCCGGCCAGCGCCGACCGACAGGTAACTCCACACCAGCTCTGGCAGGAACTGCAGGGTGAAGCGCTGGAGACGAGGCTCCCCGCTGCGGTAGAACTCAAAAAGCTGGTGACATACTGGCTCCAGGAGCTGTGAACAGAAAAAAAAAGGGGGGGGGGGGTGACTAAGGCTTTACATACTAGCTCACATAACATAAGCTTATATAAGCACAACATGCTGTTCAAATTGGTAACCTTCCCACACACAAAAAGCCATGAGTCTAGTAATTTGTCTTCGTTCTGTACACAATGGGCCAGCAGCCCACACACGAAAAGTACCGAGGTCACACCAGGCTCGAATGCCCCACAATCACCCACAATGCTCAGAGTGTCGTGATGTGTCGCTTGCGGCTCACAGAGAGACACCTTTGAGTGCTGCGATGCTGGAGAACCGTCTGGCACTCCTTAGCTCCTGAGGGTCAGACAGCTGCTAACTATGATGAGCCAAGCGTTCTGCATTCAAGCACTCTTAGCAAGGGCAAGCGCACATACGTCCTCGGTTCTCCTATGTCATATTATTCATGAAAATGGTTCGCTGTACCAGGGTGACATTACTCTGGAATAAAACAAGCGGACAGAGACTGCCTGAGCAGGTGAGTGTTGGACTGGCTAACTATTACGTGGGTTGCACAGGACCTGTGGACAAATCCACCTTATGCAGACCTCTACTTGCAGCAACCTCATCCCCCCTCCCCAATTTCACTTAACTGCAAATGTATCACTATCTAGGACCACGTATAGATACACCCTAAAAAACTGTCCAGTCTTTCTGATGGTAGGTTTTGCGCTTTTGACAACACAGGACCTACAAGAGCTACCTGTAGGTCCTGTGATGACATTTTAGGAGACTTTATGAACCCTACGGTTTCCTCTGGAACCAACATTGCTAGGACAGCCTGTTTGCATCAACAGCCTATTTTCTGAAGGCCTCTGGGATGGCTCACTCGGTTATTGATAACGGCTTCACTTTTATTATGTAGGAATACGAATGGGTTTACATGGACATGCTGGCTTGTGTTACCGCCTGTTTTAAACAGTGTGTGTGTGTGTGTGTGTGTGTGTGTGTGTGTGTGTGTGTGTGTGTGTCATTCACCAGCACACCATCTGCAGAGCCAGTGTGACAGACTTTCGCAGTGGTTGGGATCTGGGTATAGGCCACCGGATCAAGCACAGATTAAAAACAGTTTTGCCCTGAGAACCACAGCTGATGCCAGTCTGTAAAGAACAGACCATCCAACAGCCTCTCGCTCACTCTTGCCATGCGTCCCTCCCTCTCTCTGTGCCTCACAGTGCCTCCCTCTCTCTTCTTTCGCGTGTGGAATGTCTCGCTCCTTCTCTCGAATTGTCTTATGCTCTTGCACAGTGGGTCTCTCGCAGCGTCTCGCGCTCTCTCTCGTCCACAGTCTCATGCCCTCAGTGTCTCTCTCCCTTTCTCACAGTGTATTCGCAGCATCTCCTCGCTGTGTCTCACGCCCTCTCGATCACCATGTCTTGCACACTAGCTCTTGCTCGCTCGCACACAATAAAGCAGCACCTACATTACAAGGGGCCCTTTTATACTTCTCTTAGTCTACATTTTTAGGTAAATGTGTCTGATTGAACTTGGCCTCCCAAGACATGACCCCAGAAGTAACTCAAATACAGATGGGTTCTGACAGAGGCGAGAGACAGCGCGAATGCCCTGAAGCAACAACAACAAAAAAAAAAAGTCAGAGATGAAGGTCAAGACTCACATCACTGTAATTCTCCCGGATAACTTTGTAAAGTGCAGGAACCAGCGAGGCCTTTTCCTTCAGAGACGAAGCGTAGCTGGAGATGGCCGTCTCTGGAAGTGTCTGCAACGCACACCGTGGTTGAAGGTCATAGACAGCATAACATTTACACATCCTGTAATAACAGTCTGGAGGGGTGGGAGAAAAGCGACAGCACTGGGGGACACTTTTACAAGCAAGTCGGATGGACTGCCTCTTGCTCTGGATCTCTGAGACTGGAGACGTTGATTGAAAAGCAAAAAGGACATAAATGACCAAGTCAAATGATATAAACCTGACAGACAAATCAGCTTTAACATTAGAGCAGGTTAGATAGCATCCATCATCTAGTACAACAGCACTGAAGGTGAGGTGTTGGAAGCAGAATAGGCAAGAGTAAAAACCTGAGCCACTGCGACAAGGTCAAATTTGTGATTGCTAGCCAATTGGGTCAGAGCATCTCTAAAGCTTTAGGTCTCGACTGGTGTTCCTAGAATGCAGAGGTTAGTACCGAAGGAAGAACTCCAAGGGTCATTGGCACATAGGGCTTGATTGATTGATTCAATCCATGGAGGTCCACCCAGCTTTCAAGACTCTACAAGAATCTGATTGGTCTTAAACATCTTGGTGCACGATACCACAGAACATCTTCAAAAGTTAATGCTTTTTCTAGTCAAACCCTTTTTGGTGATTAGGGGGGGGGGTGTAGCTGCCACACTTAAAATAAGTAGACACCCTCTAATGATTTCTGAAGAGCTGATTGAGGTTGATGTGCAGGGAGAGATTGGAGGTGTAAGAAGAGGACAGCAGTGTCATGGCAGGTTGTGAGAGCCCTCATGCAAGGCTAACCTTGTTTTCTATATCACACATGACTGCAAATTACAGATCACATTATGGTATTGTTCCGGTCAGTGAACATTTCTATTGTATTTGACTACAATAACTACAGGACCTATCGAGCTAATCTGAAGCCACTACAGTAATCTCAATGTGGGCATTTTGCACCAAAATACTAATAGGATATTCTGCAAGTGGAGTTTGTTCTATACATAATTAGGAGGTGCCACATCTTGGCATGCATCCTAGTTTCACCCCAAATCCTGGAATCCACCACAGATACGGTTATACCCACCACTTATCAGGGAAGGTTTTCTACTATATTCCATTCAGCCAAAGGGCATTATTGTAGTTGGGCGCAGGCCAGTCAAGACTGTCCACAAGCCCTTTTTTTTTTTTTTTTTTTTTTGGAGGTCATGTTGAAACAGGAAAGGGACTTTATTCCCCTGGCCATTGCTCCTCCTCTACCAAACATTACACTTGACCCTATGCAGACAGTTCTTCCATTAGGCCCCCCCACTCCAAGGAGATCCAACTGCTTTAGAGGCTCTGGTCTTTTACACTACATCAAGCAATGCTTGGCACAGTCATTTCTAGAGGCAGTTCAGAACCCTGCAGTAAGTTGTAACCAAAGACAGATCATTTATTTTCCTTTTTGCTCTTGGTAGGCTCGCTGTGTGAGCTTTTGTGGCCTGCAACTTCATGGCTGAGCAGATGCTGCACTTTAGAGGTTTCTATTTCACTTTACATATGTTTGCCCATGGATTGTAGCAAGTTTTTATTGGACTTAATCAGCTTAGATTAGCTTTTTTAGTTAAAACCCCTGGGAAAACATTTTTATATATGAATTATTTTATATAACACTAAATGTGGGTGTTAAATGAAGCACTTAGCAAGTTTAAATAGAAAACACAAAGCAGAACTAGGATAAAACACTCAAAATGGCCAAAACGCACTCCTTAGACTTCTCTGAGAACGGTCTGGCCGGGGCCTTAATATTCTAATGAACGTGTGTGACCATCAGCCCTCAATCACTGGCACTAGCTTCAAACCGGATCTCTAGGGTTTACTGAGGTTCTGATATCAGCAGGTGACCCGCATGCCCTGTTGTCCCTCCAGTCTTGGCACCCGTTGCTTCTCTGCTTTGACAGCCGGCTACATGCTTTGCTGGTAGGAAAGGGTGCAAGTGGGTGGCGCGTAGCAGATCTCACCTCCTGTCCGTCATGGCACCCAGCCACTTCTGTGGTGAAGCACAAAGGCGATGGGCAACGGGTACAAGGGACTACAGGGCATGCGGGGCAGTGCTTTGCCAGAGCTTCCGCTCAGCAGGCATTGCTTTCGTTCCCCAGGTTGCTCAGCCCCGAAGAGAGGGTGGAGCCATGTTTGCCTTGTGATTGGCCAGGGGTATGCAGATGTAAACCTGACCCACTTTTAGGACTGTCCATTCCACATGGAGATGAGATCAATACTGGTGAAATTCAGAATATTCCTACACTGTTGGCTCTGAACTCACATTTGGGTTGCCAGAGATTTTAACTGCTGTACCTGTACCTAATAAATTTAAGATAAATATCAGCAGTGTGAGACTGGTACTAAAAGACCTGTATATGTTATGCATCACCCAGCGCTAAGCAGGGTTGAAGGCATTTTAAAAAGATGCAGTTTCAATAAAGCACAGCCAGCGTGTTCTCCTGCTCCCTCCCCTTCCCTCTCCACTTCAGACATCCTCCCACCATCCAGCAGGGCTTCCACCTCAGCCTACGTGACAATGAAGAGGGTGCTCTGCCAAACACTTCAGCAGGAATAAACACTTGAGGAGGTGCGTGTGTGCATGTAAAATGTGCTTGTGCGAGCATAAGTGATAGGGAGCTGAGAGGGAAGGATAGAAAGACAAAAGGAAAGACAGACAGACAGACAGACAGAGAGACTGATGGAGCATGTTGAATACTGTTGGTGCGGCTCTTCGAGGAGACTGATTGATATGCTTGAGGCAGAGCCGTCTCTACACCCATCTGTCCCCACTCGACAATCAAAATGGGAACATGAGAAGGAAAGAGCAAACTGAGCTCTTTTAAAAAAGGGAGATAGATAGATCGATAGATCGATAGATCGATCGATCAGTTGTTCACCTTAAACTCAGATAGCCATTCCTCCACTACACCTTGATCCATGGCCAGCATCGTTCTTCATCTGGTACAAAGAAATATCAATCTGCAAAACACAAAAAACATCTCGTCACTCATCATGGACCAACAACAAGATAATAAATAATACATACACAAATTTCTCAAGCTGAGAAGTTGGAGTTCTCTTCTGACATGTATACACAATTCCAGAATCATATCCCGAACCCCAAAAAACTTTCTTTCAACTTATCCAAAAGGTCAGAACTCAATTAGCTTCTTTGGGTTACAACTTATCATATTCATTGTTAGGAAAGGCCAGAAATGAGGGTGCAGAATGAGAATGTCACCTCGCCATCTGTTAGGCACATTATAGATAACGATCCCAAACCTTACAACCCACAATGGACCACCTCAAGAGGCGCAAGCTGAAGGATTTGCCATATAAAATGCATTTACAAGCAAAGCTAGTGATTTATTCAATTATTTCATTTTTTTTTTTTTTTTTTGCAAATATGTACAGTAATTAAGCAGTGTTCTGTAAAACTGCCAATAGTGGGAGGTGTAGGTGGGGATGCAAAGGAACACAGAAACACCACTTCAGAACTGCGCTGCTGTTTTAAATTCCATTTAATACACACAGTCTCACACACACACAGTCACACACACACACAGTCACACACAGGCATGCAATGTGGTGAGTAAAGAAAATTAGACTAACGCCAGCAGCGCTAGAAGCACTCACTCTCCAGCCTCCACTTCCTCTCCGGGGAGCTCCAAATTAAATCGAGCGATAATGACAGCGTTTTACCTGCCGCGTCCGAGCTGGCGGGGGCAACGTGGCGGAGGTGTACATCATTCAGCTAACACGCGCCCACACACACAGAACTGGATTACACAGCCAACAAACAGCTACACAAGCGATCTGAGTGATCTCCCCTGGTGCAGAGAATCACTGTAAATCAAGGCTGCTGTGAGGAAAGACATCACTGTTCCTCTGTCTGGTGGAGACGACAAGCACGCTGCCTCGAGACGGTCTTGCCGCTGCCCAGATGCTGACCAAAATCAGTCAAACCATCTCTGGATGTTGACATAACAGCACACCCACAGACAGACACCACGTCTCTGACTCGTCTCGCCTCATTTCACCCAGCTTTTGTAGGTTTAATGGTCGACATCCGCAGAGAGATGTGCATGTGTGTGCGTGCATGTGTGAGAGTGTGTAAACGTTGACTTCTTATAGGAGCCCCCCCCCCCACACCCCCAAGTGCAGACATGTCAATGCAGTAACTATAAAAACATAGCAACTCCCATAATAGCATAAGCCCCTCCCCCTCCCTTCCAGCTTCACTCTGATTGGATGAACCCAGAAACATGGTAAACGAGAGACGCATGGTGAAAGAGTGAGGATTAATGCAACCCTGCTCTCTACTTCTCTACTCACATCACCAAACCCCAGAGTCCCGTATCCCTGCCACAGCAGTACCCTCGGCCTTGGTCATCTCTGCCGTCCGTCTCACATCCATGCTTCTCTTCCTTGCAGCCCACCGTTCCTTCCTCCTCAACCCTTCCCTGCTCACCACATGAGAGCCCCAGCAGAGAGCTGCTTAACCCGGTTCAATATCGTTACGTAAGAGTGTATTCGACTAGAAAGTGTAATTACAGAGTGACAGAGAGACAGAGAGCGAGCGAGAGAGAGAGAGAGAGAGAGAGAGAGCAGCTGTGTGCGAACACAGAGCGAGAGAGAGAGCGAGCGAGCGAGACACTAAATCTGTAAACAGGTCTACTCATTCAGAGCTTATTGATTAATTTAGTTGGGTGTGGATCGAGCCCAGGCTCCTCCTCCTGGTTTAGCCCACTTAGTGCTGGGTTAAAGCAGGAGCTGTTTAAGGCTCAGTCCTGGAACCTGAAAAGTTCTCTTTCAAGACTCAAACCTCAACATTTAATGCTGGACAAGGTTTTCTCGGATTGATCGGTAAAGTTCGACCGGAGCGTGACGTCTGTATACACTGAGCCACAAAAGCAAAAACACCTTGACCATGGCCACACATCTGCAGCCCCATCACTCCGGCGTGTGAGTGGAGAGCAGAGTTATATTAGTGTGAGGCGAGGGAGTCTTATCGTGGACACGGGCTAAGTGTAAAAAGGAGACATCGTCAATCAGATCAACCTCAGAGCCACCAACTCCACTATTAAATTTTTGTGTAGACAGAAGCAACCACTGAACCACTACATCACAAACAGACAGTGCCAAAATAAAAAGGTCACCAATACAAACAAACCCTCCGATGCACTCGCACCCTCTCCAGGTGGTATTTCTGCCTTGCGCTCAATGATTCTGGATAGGCTCTGGACCCTGACCAAGGTAATGCAAATAAGAATATGGAGGGATAATACAAACAGACTGCTTTAAAATAATATTAACAAGATTTTGAAACTGAAAGCTCAGCTGTTTTGCTCAAAAAGAGTTTTGTGATCCGTTACACCACTTTCATCTATTATCGAACAAAGTCAATTGGCTGCGACAACGTTAATTACAGTAGTCAATGCATGAACATCTACACTTAAAACAAAAGCACAGTATAATGCCCTAGAACAGGTTCCCAACACTGTTCCTGGAAATCTAACTTTAGCTCAGACACGAATAGACCCCACCTGATCCATCTAATTACTGCCTTCTGAAGGGCTTGATTAGCTGAAAGTTAGACTGGAGAGGAATATATGTGGTTCTCCATTTCCCAACCCTTGAGCTGGAGTGCACATTTCAACTCAAGAAGGGAAGGTGCCGCACTAGTCCACATTTAAATCACACATGGAGGTTTAACTCATAATGGAACTGAGCAGGAAAAAAAAAAAAAAAAAAAAAAAAAAAAAAAAAAAAAAAAAAAAAAAAAAAACTCAGGCCTAAGCAAACACATCCACATTCTTAGAGATCAAGCCACTTTAAGGGTGGGAAGAATCACTTGTGTCCATAAAAGAACAGTACTCGTAATAGAGCAGGGAGTGTGGAGAACCTTTAAATGGGCAAGGAATTGGGAAGTTACTGTTTGTAGTTGTAACTTCTAGGAATAGATGATGTACTGCTAGTAAACATTAATGCAGCAAGAAGATTTAAGGAGTAAAACTACAACTACAAAAGTCAAAAGGTGCCAAAATGTCTACATATAGCTAGGCCTAGATTTCATTTTATACACATACACACACACACACACACATACACACAGTCATCCTAGGACTAGCATGCTCATGCAAGAGTTTTCGTCTCCGTGTGGATGGAGGTTGTGGATGGAAATCTCAGTTTTTAAAAAATATCCAGAGGAGTGTGGATGGGGGCTAAGACAGAGTGACAGTGAGATCTTTGAGCTCCTGTTTTTGTGTTGGTGGGCAACACAAGAACACGGTTTCTGGCGTTCTCAAAAAACATTAACTGTTAAGTGCAGCTGAACCAAAAGCTAGTCAAGTTACAATGTGTACATTCTAACAGCAGAACATGTTAATGCGTACACACCAAGTCATCTGACCGCAGAGTTGTGAAGGAACTGGGAGCTGAATGGTCAGGTAGGCCACTATAGAGTTTCAAACAGTCGTTTAAACCATTACTCTAAACAAAGTAGATCAGTTTAGAATTTAGTCTGATTACAGAAACTGGTTAAATAAATAAATAAATAAATAAATAAATACTGTTTACTATTGTGCATTAGCATATCTTTCCCAAGTTGCCCCAAGTAGTAAGAGTTAGAAGTTCCAAGATCAGTTTGTGCACATTCATTTTATACTCATCCTTGCTTACAAAATAATGTTCCAGGAGCCAAACCATAATGTTTTCTGTGCCAAATTCTTTCCATTTCACATTTTTGATTGCCAATATTTTAATATTTAAAAAAATGCCCTGAATCAGATTTCCTCCATTTACGAATATCTGGCACACTACATGACTGCAGATCTTCATACATAATGTAATGCAGAATGAGGGGAACATGAGGAAAACAAAGTCTTCATCTACATTATGTGATGTTATGAAGCAATTAATTGTTAGAGAACTGAAAAAAAACAAACAAACAAACAAACAGAAGAACTGTTCTGCAACAGTAACAAAAAATAAGTCTTTTTTTTTTTTTTTTTAATTTTCAGCTTACATCTGTCTGGTTTCACATCCTTCAATTGTCCACCACTCACTAATAATGAAAGAAATTAATAGGATTAATAAATAAAATATATAATAAATAAAAATATATATAAAAAAAAAGAAAGTGATGCAATCGCCTGAAAAGTTCTTGCCGTTCTGCCAAATCTCTGGTCGCCATATAAAACCGAGGCCCACCTAGACAGGTATTTATATAAGCACTGCGCCCTAGAGGTGCTGACCTCGGATCTGTTTCTGGGATCAACACTAGATCGCCCTACACCAACAATCCAATACATAGAAGCCCTTTAAGCCCTTCAGGCCAGAGCCAGATTTGTGTGGCACTGATTTCTATTTCTAGAAGATTCCCACCATTAATCCCCCCCCCCCCCACACACACACACACACACACCCATCATCTCGCTGAATAACAGTGAGATTATTTAAAAAGGAATGGGCCATTGTTTGAGTGTGCGCTCACTTGGTCATATGTGAGAGAGAGAGAGGGTGAGGGAGGGAGTGAGGCTTATGTATAGGCAGATGTGTATAGCAGGAAGGAGAGCCTCTTTGCCCAAAGACAGGAAGACAGAAAGGCCCAACAGTCTGTCAGGTTGCGTGAAAATCAAACCCACGGCCGGAAACAAACTCACACACGCGGGCGCTTAGTCATCATAAACCCAATGAGGAGTGCTTCTACTGGGCCTGCCCAGAGAGAAAAACCACCAACCAGTTCCGCAGTCCCTGAAGAAAGTGGGCACTTGCTAGAAGAGAAATGAGAAGAAAAAAAAGCTGCACTATAATTAGAACTGCCTCTACACTGGTGTTTGGTTGGTGTAGTATTAAAGCCAGAGCTTGCCAAACATTCGCAATATTAGCAGACAGAGTTTCAAGCTGACCTAGCAAAATAGCGGCAAACAGACTAAACTAAAATTAGCAACTGTTCATATCAGACCAATCGACTGCACAGAAGCCGTGCTGATACAATGGAGCAATGCATTTTGGGTCAAAGTTAAGACTCCTCCATTATTAAAAGGGCTTCACTGGTCAGCATCATTTTTAATCACATCGGCAGGGTTGCACTTACAGATCTAACCAAAATATCAACATATGAACAGTATGGTTTGACGAAGCTGAGGGTGATTAAAACCTGTTGTCTGGCCAGTATCGGCCTGGATATCAGAGATTGACACTTTTTAAAGTTGTCAAATTATTCCACTTTTCCTCCCAATTTATTACTTTCAATAAAATAAATAATTAAAAAAAAATCTCACTAGCGCTACTCCCAACACTAGAAGTTCAAAGACTTAACACGCATCTCCTCCAATACATCCTAAGCCAGCCACCACCTCTTTTACTGCCACTCAAATGCAGCATCACCAGTTCCACTGCACCAGCTAACGGATGCCCAACATCATCGTTATAAGGAAGTCTGAGCCATTTTTTGACAAGGGCCAAATTGTGCTGACTAGACGACTAGGTCAGAGCATCTCCAAAACATCAGGCAGGTCTTGTGGGGTCTTTCCTGGTATGCAGTGTTTAGGACCTACCCAACAAAACACAGTGCTCCAAGAAAGGACTACCGATGGATCAGCAACAGGGTCATGGGTTCCTAAGGCTCATTGATATAATCCATGGAGGCACAACTTACAGGACTTAAAGGATCTTCTGCTAATATCTTGGTAGCACGGGACACCATCAGAGGTCCTGTTGACAGGACAAGGTGTTCAATTCTTAGTTGGTTGAGCTGTTGTGCACATCAACATCATTAGTCTCTAAACTCCAAAGGCCATATTCCTGGACACTGATAGAGCCTAGACTTTTAGAAGGAAAGGCATGGGTGCATTATGTAAGGCAAGATTTACACTACAGTCAGACTGCACTGGTAATGTAAATGTACTAGTCTTTTACCTCTAAATGTCTAAGTCTTGGTGCAGTCCAGTTTCTTAATTTTGTCCAAGCTGGGCTGTGGTGTGTGTGTGTGTATATTATATATTATATATATATATATATATATATAAGAACTGTGGTGCCAAATGTCTCATGAGGGGTCAGGATTTCAAGTAAGGACCCAAGAGAGATGGTGTGGAAGAAACATAACCCAAACCCATCAGCAACCGCCACGCTGGACACAAACGCACCACGCCCCTCTTGCTTTACATAACCACGTCCCTCTGAAAATAGCCCACCATGACATACTACACAAGAAAAGAACAGGGCTTCTGAAATGTCCATCACGCTGCACTGAAATGAGTATTTTTAGACTTTTTCATGGAAGGAATTTGGTGATTCATACATTGAGTGAGATCTGAGTCCTTCTCCTCACGGAAAGAAAAAGCCGGCCCCTGAAAAGGCCGCCACGTTGCTTGCGTTTGTACCCTGCTGCATGCGATTTCTCCAGAACATGCAGTCCTTAAAGAGGCTGAGATGTGAGAAGAGGACTCTGATGGCAGAACAAACACTTAGAGAGGCCTAATTACACCAAGCCTCTCTGGGAAAGTGAGAGAAGGGGCCAGAGCCCTCAGAAAAGTCGACTCATTAGAGCATAGAGCGTAGCGTTAATGACCACTGACTGATCGCACGCTCGACAGAGATGCTCTGGGAGATCAGTAACAGAAGCTGCTGGATTACAAGAGCAGTGTTGCTTGCAAGCTTAGTCAGGAACATGAGCCTCTAAGTATGTAGTGCACAGAGCTTTCCGTTGACGGCAACTAAAACTAGAGCAATCGTGTGTTGGTGATATGTGTCAGTTTGGATTCCACAAATAGGTGGCATGAACAGAAAGACACCTGAACTGGACATCTGAAGAGTCTGGCCTGTTAATACCAATCGAATCACACTCTTGTACTCTTGCGGACCACGTGCCTTCCTTCATGATCACAGTCTCTTTTATTGACTACATCCAGAATTTTGCTGCACCAGGCCTCAAACTGGCTTAATGAACAGGACAATAAGTTCAGGGTTCTTTAGCGGTTCTTTTCCGGTCACCTGAATCCGACAGAATGACTTCTGGATGTGATCGAAGAGGTGAATCTGAGCATCGTTGAAAACACGTCCTGTATGGGGCGACAACACCTCATAAGGGGAGACATCAAATGTAGTGTACTATGCAGGGCACAAAATCAGATACTAAATCTAAATAGACCATTACTTTAATTATTTATTTATTTATATCTGTAATAGGACAGTAATTACATAATACAGTTTAAAATAAAATCTGCAATGTAATGTAAAGCCCATTGCACACCGGACTCAACATGCATTGCCTAAAAATTCAAAAGCCATGGTTTATAATGGAGACATGCACACTGGCACCAGACACTGACTCTGGTGCTTCCTGCCAGTTTCATAGCCAGTTGTAGCATTCGGACAGTAAAATAAAGCCATATCGAGACCACAGAAAGCCACAGTAAGCCACAGTAGATCACAAGACTTAAAATTTACACAGAGAAAGGCAGCCAGGCTTTTGGTAAACAAACAAAGGTGAAGGTCCGGTTCCCTCAGCTAGCATTACTATCCTAGCCCTGCACAGCTCGTTTTCAGCTTGAAAACAGCCAGTTGACAGTGGGTGAAAGATGCCATATGTATAAAACTGATCTAAGAGCTTTACATAAGCTGCAAGTAGTCTAGTTTCACTGCATTTCATTTTGTGGTATTTGCTATTTTAAGTACCTTTTCACATTCATATCCCAGGTTGGTGGGGGAGTTTGGGTATGTTGCTGCTGCTGCTGCTGCTGCTGCTGCTGCTGCTACCTAAAAGATTCCCAGAGGAAACACTGGTACACCTGAAAACCTGCCTCGTAAACATGGACCAGAACCTCCAAAGGAATGTTCCCCACATGTTGTGAAATCCATGCCACAAAGAATTGAGGCGGTCATGATAGCAAAAGGCCCTACCCAGCCCTACCTAGTATTTGAATGACTGACTTGAATGACAGTCCTAATGGACTGCTCAGTGAGTATGTGCCTTTTTTTGAGGATCGTGAAGATCACCAGGTTTAAAGAAGACAGCATTTGAGTAAAAACAACTGTACAAACGAGTCTGACAGTAGTTTATGAGTTGAACATCCCTGCGTCCCTTCAGGTGCACTTCCTCTACATGTAAATAGCTGTCTGCACATTGTATTTTGTGCAAACGTGTTTATGGGTCATGACCTATTATTTTTACCACACTGACCAGCCTTTGCACTGCTATAAATCAACTGGTTTCCAACCTTAATCAACGTAATATCTGAGAGCAGTAATTCTAAATGCTTCGACTGGGGGAAGAAGTTGTTGAGATGTTCATGGAGAAGCCAAGAGTGCTGATGTTTCTCCAAATAGGACACCGCAACACTTGATTTGCAGGGACAGAGCAGCAAGACATTGCCTTGTTTCCAGGCGACAATATCTCCTGGACAAACACAGCTGTAGTTAATATAATCAGCTCTCTCGTTTGGGGAAGGAGAGCGGTTTCAAGCACAAGGCGGTCGTTTTCATCTTGCAAATGAAATAAAACGCAGATGTGATAAGGCAGGACTTTTTTCCAGCTTGCTTTCCAACCACACCGGCTCTCTTCAATTTATCATCCAAACTGTACCAAATCCAGAGGTCACTGCCGAGCTCATGAAAGCAGCCACGTATTGTGACTAAGCACCTCAATGCTTGGTCGTGTTCTTTCCAAGGGCGGCTGAACTCCTCTGCAAGACATGGCGTTGACCTTGCAGAACGGCCAAGAAAGTCAGGAGTTTAAAAAGCAGCATCCGGGTAAATGAGGCCCTACCTGGGCATGTCTATAGGTCCTGCTCGGCTCTGCAAAGGCAAATGCAGACAGTCTGGGTAAGGAGGATGGAGAAGCTGGTAAGGAACACAACAGACAGGCAGAGACTTTATTAAGCACCACAGATTGACCTGCTCACTGCCGGTCACGGCACAGGAGCCACTAAATGACCACTAAGTGAATTGGGTTTTCCTCAATTGAATAAGTAAAGATACTGTCTCTTTGGTTTCAAACAAAGCTTCTACACAACTACCCATTGATTACTCTAAAATAACTTACTGGTTTATTAGACTATTATGCCAGCTCTACAAGATGCCTGTTCCAAATCTAGGCCTGACGCACCTCTACGAGACCACCAGAAAAAGCTAAATCTGATATCAGAGAATGGAAAATAATTAAAATAAATGAATTTGATCCAGTCCTGTAATAAATCTTCTCAAACGCTTTATTAGGAAGACTTATCCACCCATGCATTAATGCAATACTAACAGGGAATCATACGGCAGTAGCACGGTGCATAAAATCAGGCCGATCAAGGTGATCTCTGGGATTTTCATCACAGAAGGACTGCTGGTACCAGACTGCCAGCGGAGAATGTTCAGACTGGTTGAAGTACAGAAAGTGAGAGGACCACTCTGTTTATCTGTGGTGAGCAGAACACCACAAACACAAGAACATTGGGGCATATAGTAACATACATGACTCCAGTTCCACTTCTGTCAGCCAAGAACATAAAGCTGAGGCTGCTATGGGCACAGGCTCACCAAATCGGAGCAGTTGAAAACCCA
This sequence comes from Salminus brasiliensis, assembly GCF_030463535.1. Lineage (NCBI taxonomy): Eukaryota > Metazoa > Chordata > Actinopteri > Characiformes > Bryconidae > Salminus > Salminus brasiliensis. The sequence continues at coordinate 6,791,825 of NC_132880.1, forward strand.
AACACACCTAAACAAATCTGGTCTGATGAATCTCACAGGTACAGATGGTAGGGCCAGAATTCAGCAGACCCAAGCTTCCTGTATCAACAGTCTAGTTTGGTGGAGGTGGTGTAAACGATGTGGAGAGTTTTGGGCCAAACACAACACAAACTTTGTAAATGATTCATTTAGACCAGTTTATACACATATGGCATCATTCGTCCACTGTGAACTGGCTGCTTTTGAGCTAAAGAATACATGCTATGCATCCCTTCGTAGCTACAGTTTAATATTAACAGCTACTTCCAGCATAATGACGCACCAGGTCACAAAGCAAAAGTCGTCTCTAACAGGTTTCATGAACATGGCAATGCCGGTTCTTCAGTGGCCCTCCCAGTCAATCAAAATGAACACATTTGGGGTGTGTTAGAACAGGAGATTCACATCATGAAAGTACAGAATCTGCAGGAACGTCAGCATGGACCAGAACCTCAAAGGAACGTTGTTTTGAGAGCAAATGGAGGCCCTGCCAATTATTAGTACAGTGTTCCTAATAAAGTGCTCAACAAGTGCAGGTTGGAATAGTGCATAATCCCACTGTAGGTTACCTCTGCATTTGAGTAGTCTCAAATGAGCCTACTTTTACCTGCTCATCTAAAGTGTGATACTTGATATTCAAGAGTATGAAACACAGATATTGGAAAAGGTACATCTCTCGCTTTAACTATTAAAAAAAGGAACTGATGCATAAAAGAACACGTTTCTTCAGGCTTAAAGAAAAGCAAGTTAAACATCCCATCCAAAGTTGGGGTAGACTGGATTGTATCCAAAAAAAAAAAAACAAAAAAAAAAAAGTTGCATTTAAAAGGGCATGTCTCTTGGCAGCATTACTTCTGGAAATTCTCCCATTTTGCTGAGCTCATTTGTGAGTCTTTCCATGTCTCTGGAAAACCAGTTTTTGTGGACCGAGCATGAAAATAAAATCCTGAAGCACTTACCAAAAAAAAAAAAAAAAAAAAAAAAGAGAAACATGCAACACATTAGCAGTGGAAGTGGTCTACGTATCAAATCATACCAGGCTGCTGCACTGCAGAGGATGTTTGCTTCTGGAAATGGAAGCCAATTAAACCCTAATGCAATAACACTAATGACTTTCAACATATGCAGCCTTTTGAGTGCAGGAACTTTGAGTGCAAACAGCTTCATGTTTACTTTTCCACTTGATGTCCTGATGATAGCAGGCAGGAGCAATATATTGGAGATACGCTTCCCCTTGGTCCCCTCCAGTGCTGGCACAACTGTTCAGAACAAGAGGAATTACTTACACAAGTACATGTAAAACCAGAGGTACGTGTATGGGCCCCCAAGTTTCCCCTCTGGTCGAGTAGGCCCCTGATCTTCGTCACATATTGGCGACTTCATCCAAAGCTACTTAAAAACAGCAGTCACCTCTGTCCCACTGCAATTTCACCATAAGCTAATCTCAGCCTAACGCAAAGCTACTTTTCTTGCTCGCCTCTCCCTCCTCCTCATGTTCTCTAAAGCCCACATTAGAAGTCCGTCTGAGTGACAAAGTGGTACATTAAGCAGGTTATTTCACCCACAGGGGAAAAACACACACAGCACTTGTCATTTGAAACGATCATGAGGCAGCGGTTCAATCAGCTCTACAGCCTTGGCTTAGCAGTCAGCTCGTACGTCTTCCTCCAGGGGAAGTAAGTACGAGAGAGCGTAGAACCAAGGTCGATATTTACGCTCCAAATCCTATAGAAAGCAGGCTCTTGTGTTCGAGACGTACTTCTTACTTCTGGCCCAGGCTTAGTTCAGAATGTGACTCATTCCACCACGCAGACGCCGGGTGGAAGCGTTCGCACTCACCCACTCCTACGCTGCGCAGCCTGACGGCTTCAGAACTGGCTGAGGAGAATTCCTACAGCTGAAGATTGAGAGATCTGACGGATAAATATACTCACTGGGTCCAGCCGAGCAGAGACACGAGGAGGTAGAAGAAGAGGACTTGCGAGAACGGCACACAAGCACGCCCACGGTCTAACCCTCCTCAACTCAGAAACCTCTTCTTATTTCCTGTTGAGCACACATACACTCTCCAGACCCCACCCACTCAAACTCAGTCCAGCAGGGCGGTCAGGAAGCACAGAAACCAATCAAAAAGCAGACGGGTATTTTGGAAGGAGGAGAGAGGGAGGGAGGGAGGGTTGGTTGAGTAGCGACAGCGGTGTAAACGCAAGAATAATGTGCCCTGGCTGCTTTTTCCTGTGTGGCCAGATAAATGTGATCCATGAACACGCTTGCATGCGCCTTGAAAACGCCCCTTTCCCTTTAAGGGGAAACTATAGACATGAATCCGAAAAGAGACCTGCTGCCATGACCCAGCACGACCTCCTTTTAGCCCCCGTCCTCGTTAAAAGGTGAACTATAAACAGTTTCAAAAAGGAAAAGTCTCAAGCAGAAAAAGCTTTCAAAAAAAAAAAAAAAAAAAAAAAAAAAAAAAAAAACACTCAGAACGAAACTAAAATGCTGCTGAAGCCACTGCTTTACCTCCGAACGACCTTCTCAATGGAAGTGGACGGCAGACCTAGAGAAGAACCCACTCAAGAACAAAGCGTCCAGTCTTTCAGAACAGAACAACAACACGAGGAATGGCAAACCATTACACATGAGGGACAGAGCAGAACCTGAATGAAAGCAGAAATGCCTTCCTTCAAGCGTGTCCGAGTTCACGCATCTGTACGACTGCCCGGGTCTGACTCATGAAGGACACCTGCAGAGGGAGCGTGGCAGAAACTGCGGCAAGTGGCTCTTTTTTGTTTGAGGGAGTAAAGACAAGCTGGACCATACGAAGATCTACACAACCGCGATAGGGACAAGGTGCTGTCCGGCAAAGGAGTAAACATACAAAACTGACTAAAGCAAACTAGAGAGAGAAACAAGAGTGAGTGCAGGTCAGCAGTAATGAGGGGCCAGAAATGTTGCGCAAAAGATGATTGGTCCAAGAGCTCACTCAAAAGCTGTGTCCACAAAGATGTGGCCAAAAGGTGGGGTGCCAAAACCTTTGTCTAAAAGCTCCTACAAGCACAGTACAGAGCAAGGTTGAGAAGGAGTGCTGTACATGTTCTCTCAGCTGGCATGTGGGCGAGTGACAGTGTGACCATGCATTCCTATTTCCTAAAAGTGTGGAAGTTATGGTGCGTGTGTGTGTGTGTGTGTGTGTGTGTGTGTGTGTCTACTGCAATCACACTACGCAATAAAACCAAAATCAGGTCAAAATCCCTCCAAAGACACACCCAAAAGGTCTTCTACTGGGTTCATATCCGTTAACTGGGAAGGCCACTGGAGAACACTGACCTCACGTGATGTTCATGAAATCAGTGAGACGAATTTTGCTTTGTGACACAGGGCTGGAATTTGCAGCTAGAGGACAGGTAAACTGACACCACAAATAGATGCACAAGGTCAGCATCAACACTCAAACAGGCTGTGGCATTCAAGTCATGGTATTTGACTGGTATCAACAGGCCGAAAATGCACCAAGGAAACATTCCCCACACTTTTTTTTTTTTAACACACCCACCAGTCTGGACTGTTGACACAAGGCAGGTTGGGCCCAGGCCCACTGCAGCCTCAGCTTTCTGTTCCCGGTCTGAAAGAAGTGGGGGGTCTTCTGCCGTTGTATCTCATCCGCCTCAAGTTGGTACATGCTGTTGTGCATAGATTGCGCTGCTCACGACAACTGTACAGAGTGATTATCTGAGCTACTGTAGCCTTTCGGTCAACTCCAACCAATCTGTCCATTTTCTGCTGACCTCTCATCAGCTAGATATTTCCGTCTGCAGAACTGCCCCTCACTAGAGACTGCTGTGCTGAAAAATCCCAGGAGATGAGCAGTTCTAGAAATACTTAGACCAGCCCATCTGGCACCAACAATCACGCCAAGCTCAAAATAACTGATCACCCCCCCCGCCCCCTTTCCATTCTGATGATTGAACATTAGCTGAAGCTGCTGGCCCGTATCCCCATTATTTTATGCACTGGACTGTTGCCAAATGATTGGTTTATTAGACAAGTGCATGAATAAATAAGGGGTACAGGTTAATGTTCTAAAACACTGAATAGAAAAGGCAGATAAATCAAATATTTTTTTAGCCACATTTTCAAACCTTGCACAAAAAAAAAAGGGGGGGGGGGGTGTCTGAAAAACCCACTACAGACTGCTTTCAGTGAAGCGGCCCACTCACACCATTTAAGATACACCTTTTATTTGCTCCTATATGGACCCTGAACCAGCTCCAAGCCCAGACATCCATCACTTTTCCATTTCTCTCTCTCCCCCATCACACACACACACACACACACACACACACACACACACACACACACACACACACACACACACACACACACACACACACACACACACACACACACACACACACACGAGGCCCTGGAGGAGAGTGAGAATCAAACCTAGCACATTATATAAGGCTGAAAGTCGCTCCAGAGAGCCAAAAAAAGTCAAGCCTAATGGACACCGGGAGGCCAGTTGAGCACGCTGGTTAAGACAGGCCATTAGGTTGACGCAGTAATCTGCACAAACCAGACGTGAGGTCTTCAGTGATATCAGACTGAAAGTAAAGACAGAGCCTCGGCTTGCTCCTGAACAATCAAGACCATGGACAAGCCCCCGAGGATGCACTGAGTAAAAGCACTGCAGAGAGGGAGGTTTTAAATGGGAGAGAATGGAAGTTTTTGTTGTATATCGCAGTCCTGTACAACAGCTACAATTCAACTACAATCATTTTTAAATGAAGGACATCCAAGAAAACAGCTGCAGCAACCTGAAACTCTCACACAATGTGAAATTTCGCTCCACATTACGTTCATTTGCACTTAGGCCACAGCGGATTCCCCGTATCACTGCATGCAGTGAACCATAACAACCATGCTGTGACGGTTTGTATTCACAGATTAGCAGAATTAATCTTAATTAAGTCTGATTGACTTGTGTTATCTTGTTCAGAGTCTTGTTCACATAGCACACCTTGTAACTTGGGCGTGAACAGGTGGGACTAAGGCACTGTAGATGTTGTGAAGTCGGGACTGTATGGGCTGGATATTAAACATCAAACCAAGTACACAGAACTCAGATTTCCTAGGGGATTTACATTATTTTTAAACTTCCCAAATACCAAAGCACTGTGAGGTTGTCTGCAACACTAGAGGAGCTCCAAAATGTGGGTAAACACTGAACTGTCAAAGATGTAGCCAAGAGGGCTCACAGTGGCCAAGTGGTCTAATGAGCTATCCAGAGCTATGCCATCAGCGGCCGGAGTCAGAGACAGCACAATTGATCATGGTCTCTCAGGGTGGGTAGATGGCCTCTAACCTCATCAGTCTTAAACGATGTTGAGGCATCCGTTAGCCGGCGCTTTCCTTGGAGCATGTCAGCTTCCCGGCACTGCCACATCGGAGGTGGTGGCAGCCTATGCACGAATTTAAAAGGTGTTTGGGATACAAATAATCAGCCAGGTCTCCACATGGCCAATCAGAGAGCAGTGGGTCTTTCTGGTAGTTCCCTCCAACATGGAGGAAGGGTAGTTTTATCGGTTTCTAAAACACAAGCTATAGTCTGAAAATCAATCACAGCTCATCAAGAAAAGGTTTAGCATGAAAGCAGGAGTCGGCCCAAGTTGGTCATTCAGGTTTTTAAGCTACCAACGTGAACACTAGTCAGGAGGTAGCCTCTTAAGTAAACTTGCAAGCCAAACCGCTGTGTCTACAACTAGCCAGTACACACCGTGTATACCACAAGCAGTGCTGACAGCAGCTTTCAGAGACATGAGCGGCGAGCGCAATACATACAGCATTCAGTGTGAAACCAGCTTAAATCAGTGTTTTGTAGGTCCCTGAATTTCCTTCATTTATAGTCACATTTACAGCACTTGACCCACGCTCCTGATTCAGAGTAAGTGTGAAGAGCTTTCCTGGCTTTTCCTGGCCCTACCATAGACATTATATAGACATGCAATATGAATGAGAGTTCGCATAACACTCAACCTTAAGTCCCGCCTTTCAATAAAAAAAGGTGCCAATCAGCTTGCTGGTTATGCCAAAAGTGGAGGAACTAACAACAGACTTACTACTAAGCACCGCTCTGGCTACATGCAACTTCATGAAGCATAGGGCATCTTGCGTTGCAATTTTGGTCAACTACGGAGGCGTTCATCCTTTATGTAAAGTAGAACTGGGTAATATGACTATTTTATTTTTAGAATGTTTTATAATTTTCTTATCGTGATACACAATAAGCTTTTCCAAGCATATCGAGGACACTGTTTTGCTTATATATTGCTTAATAAACACTGATCAGCTGCAGGTTTCATTACAAACAGCAGGATTAGACTTGTTCAACTGGATGAAGTGCAGCAGATGTTAAATAAAAAAAAAATAAAAAAAATCAATGTACTCAGAATGGGAGAATATCTGAATAGTAGCGTTTAAGAATCTGTTGCTACTAATGTATTCAATCTGTGATTACAGGCATCATAATAAATATTGTGTATCATGAAAAATGTCTTTAAATATTAGTAGTATTAGTATTTTTACCATATCGCCCAGCCCTAATGTGAAGAGAGAGAACAAGTTAAGTTGCTAAACACATACACACCGACTACCTGTGTATTACCCACAGTTCATAGAGCGAAAGGTTAATGAGACGATGGCAGCTCTCAGACACTGCGGAAAAGATGAGGACCAACCACCAGCCTTCCTGTAACGCTGACGTGTGGCAAAGTAGGTCTGCCATGACGGACACTGCCTTGAGTGGAAAACGCATGTTTAAGGAGACAATTCTGCAGACACTTCCCTTAATGCACCCGGTGTGTCTTCCTGCCTGAAAGGACAGCCTGCTCTCCTAGACGTCCCAGATGTTTCAAGATGCGAACAGCCGTTTTAAGAGGTGGGGGGGGGGGGGGGGGGTAGAAAAAAGGAAGAGAACATTGTTCTGTTAACTTGTTTCAGGCTTAACTTCATATAAACGCTGAAGACAGCTTGACTTCAGGCACAGTTACCACAGTTATGCAACTCAGGAACCGACCATTTATGAGTAATACTGCAGTTACTGGGGAGGTTCTAGTCAGTGGTTTCACAAGACAACCGTGACCATATTTATAAGCAATCAAAAACACACCACACGCAAAAGACGGCAGCGTAATAACGTGTTACTTCTAAAAGGCTGCACCTGAAATATCACCACCAGCTGTGCATTCTGCGATACCTTTAATGGAAGCCTGATTGTATCATACAAAAGTAGAAGTCGCCTGCCTGCACAAACACATACACACACAAGCTCCACAGTACTGATAAACAGCATCAGTCAACCAGTGGAGCAAAAAATAAATCCCTGTGGCGACACTGTTCTTGCCTGGCTGTCTGGAACGATAAGAGAAAAAGCAAGGCACCTTTACATAAAAGAAAAAGGTGCGAGACGTTCCCAGAATCCTCTTAGAGAAAGCACAATTTCCTCTTTCAAGCACAAATCTCCATTTCAAAGAAGGCAGCTGGTCACATGGCTTTAACAAACCTTCTCCAGAAACGTACAGACGCATAGGCTCAGGCTTCACACTTCTGAAAACTGCACCTTCAGCAACTGAACCCGCTGGACTCTTCAGCTGCTGTGAGACTGAATTACGAGATAAGGAATTACGTCTGCATTTCACTGCCAGCAAATCAAGGCTGCACAACAGACCACCGAGCTGTTATTCAAAGTGGAACAGCAGAGAAAAAACAGTGTCTGGATCCATCGGTTACAGAAGAGCACACAGAAAAGGAGACATAATGGCAGGACTTAATGAAAAGGCCTGACTGAATAGCACCAAAATATTACACCTATTCAAATCAGCAGTACAAAGAGTTCAGCAGAAAAACAGCCTTACTTCAGGGAGACTTCACACGCTGGGAAGAAAGTTAACACCACATTATAATTTCACACAGTGTGTATTTCACTGAACCCCTCTCTCAAACATTAAAGCAGAAGATCAGTCTACATTTGGTCTATTCTGCTAGAGGCGTGTTCATTCAGATGTTAACAGGATTCAGGAGACGCCCACATCTCCGGTCACTTCCCAAATCACTAGTTCCTCAACAGTAGTCACAGCTTCAGCAAAAGAGTGTGGGGTTTTTATCAGAGCTGACAGTGTCAAAAAAGAGGAAGCTGAGGCACTCGAAATGCACCATTTGGACAAAAGTATTGGGACACCTGCTCATTCACTGTTTCTTTTGAAATCAACAAGGGTCTTAAAGACGACTTATCGTGCTTTTGTTGGAGTAACAGTCTCTACTGTCCAGGGAGGAACGCTTTCTACTAGATTTTGGAGCATTGCTGTGAGGATCTGATTGCATTCAGGATGTTGATCACCACATCACCTCATCCTAAAAGCATTGCGTGGAGCACCATCCACCCATCATTCCAGAGAACACAGTTCCTCCACTGCTCCACAGCTCAATGCTGGGGGGGGCTTTGTACTCCTTCAGCCTACGCCTGGCATTAGGCATGGTGCCAATAATTTCTGTGGGGGGGGGGGGGGGGGAGGAGATAGACAAGCTGTGTTCATGCATTTGCACATCTGAAAGGGTTTCCACAACCATTTGGAGCATATTTCTCAGCTCATTTCCCAGCAGTGGGTATGAGGGCTTCACTGACAGCTCTCAGAAGGTTGACTTAAGGACATGATGATACAGTACATATAAGCATCCAGCAATTCATGCATTATCTGTAATATTAAACACTGCAATTCATGCAATTCAGACCACAAACACAAGATCCACTCATATAAAACAAGGGTTTAATCAACTAACCTTATAGCTAGCTATCCCCTTGGTCAATCAGTCTGAATTAATAGAAAGCAGCCTGGCTGTTATTCGTGATTTTGAGCACGAGCCAGCACTAGTACTAGTGTTATAGCTGGATTTCGCTGACATGAACACTTACTGTCTGGTTAGCCATCGACACAATCCCATTTCACAGCTATCTACCATACCTGGGGTAAGTGAATACGTCCAGAGTGTAGCTAGATAACCTGTAAAAACTGACTGCACCCATTACAGAAACTGAGCGAGCGAGCGAGCCAGCGCGAGCCACGACCACCCCTCAATTCCTTAGCCTACACTTTGGCCACAACCTCGCTGACAGCTCCGCTCCGCTCCGCTCCGCACGTCTGAGGAGCAGCAGACTCTCAGCAAGTTGACCTAAACATAAATATACGATACCTGTTAACATCCACCAAGTCTTGAAGCACACTAAAAACACCCATTTCGCTCGTAAACTACGCCGAACTACGCCGAACACCGCCTCAACGCCCAGGGTTGGTCGCGGAGCTGACCGCTGCTAGCCGGCTAACGTTAGTAGTGTTTCGGCAGCCTTGGCGGATCCATGTGGCTGGGGAGTAATAAGTTAAAGGACGCTCGCAGCGTCAGTAAAATACTCACTATCATGCTATCTTCAGATCCTCCTGCCCGTCTCTTCCGCTCGCTTTCTCTTCGACCGAGAAATGGAGCGCTACTACTTCATGAATGCGCTAAATTATTTACCAACACCAAGTCCTTCATCTTCAGTACTTTCACAATTCAAACTACCTTAGATTTAGGGAATTATTTGAAACAGACAACGGCACGGACCAATGACCGAGGACTATATAAAGAGCACGCGCCTTGTCCACAAATAGCAGCCAATCACATTGTCTTTAGGGCGGGGCCGTGTAATTTCCACGAGTGGGGTAGGTTGTTCCTGGCTTTTTCATTCAGGAAAGTGTGGTCTAGAAATCTTTTAATTACAACAGAATATTAAATTAATAAGGGAACATAGAAAGATCATATTTCATAAACAATCCGTCTCGTCAGTTTAATTATCAATTTCCTGTATGCATTAGTCTGTGTCCTCAATGTAATAAATCGTTTCCTCTGTTTAATAAATAATTCTCTCAATTTTTGCAATTCCTTTCAATTTATTAATCTATTCCTTCAATTAAATAAATATTTCCCCTAATATAATAGTCTGTTTCCACAATTTAATAAATAGTTTCCTCACATTAACAATACGTTTCCTCTGTTTAATAAATTGTTTCGTCAATTTCACTCAATTTTTGCATTTTTTAAAACATTTATTAATCAATTCCCTTAATTTATTATATATTTTCCTGAATTTAATAGTCTGTTTCCACAATTTAATAAATCGTTTCCTCAATTTAATAAATCGTTTCCTCACATTAACAATACGTTTTCTCTGTTTAATAAATTGTTTCGTCAATTTCACTCAATTTTTGCAATTTTTAAAAAATTTATTCATCAATTTCCTTAATTTAATAAATATTTTCCTGAATTTAATAGTCTGTTTCCACAATTTAATAAATCGTTTTCTCAAGTTAACAATACGTTTCCTGTACAATAAATCCTTTCATCATATTAATAAATCTCTTAACTAAGCAATTCATTCCAATTTATTAATCCATTCCCTCAACTGAATAAATTCCCCCAATTTAACAATCTGTTACCTCAACTTAATAAGTCGTTCCCTTAGTTAAAGGATGCTTTAGTTAAATTGAGAGAACAATTCATTAAATCAAATAAATGTTTTAAGCCTCTAAATATAATTTTCGTACCTGGATACTTGTCAGCTTGTAGCTGACTTATTAACCCAATTACAACTAGTTATTAATCTGGTTATGTAGGAATTAATCAACTTTTTGTTTACCACATGACCCAATGACATCAATCAAACAATAAATCCCCATTATTTAAAAAATTCCAATTCAAGTTATTGGCATGTTGGTTAAAAGTTGGTAACCAACTTGAAGGCTTGAAAACAGGCTTAATTACTGTCATCTCAGTGAGCTCCAGACCCTGTACTTATTACTTTAATGAAAAATCGTTCAGATAAACAAGGTATTGGAATGAAGCCTGCCCATTCAATACTGGCCTTCCTTGAAGAGAAAGCTTTGGGGTTATTAATATAGTGTAGTTTAAAATGTGGTTTTGGGTGCAGTCCATGTCCAAATATAACCACATGAGCATCACTTAAAGCAACATTCATTTGTATGCCGCGTATGACCTTTGCTGTTCTCTCTCTGCCACACATACATAAAAGTGAACTCATTATCTGTAATATTAAACATTACATTACATTCATAATTCATACAGTGTAATCCATATAAAGTGTAAAGATTGCTCCACACACATGAGAAGCTTGAAGGCTATACATACTTTATTTATTTATTTATTTTTAAATGTTCTAATACAAAATAAGGGTTAAATCAAGTAACACTAAAGGACAGATATAGGAACTGATTCTCTTGCTCAAACACACAGAGTACAAAATGGCTTTTGGCAGGTTTTAGTGTTTTCTATTCCGCTGCACTGAAATATGTGTGAATGTATTGTAAGTGTAAACGAACAAAAACACAGACTCTCCTTTTTTTCTTTAGTGTGATGATGAAAGCCATACGGTACAGCAGAGACTGGACTCCAAAAAAGGTTATGGAACAGAGAATATAAATGATAGTAGAAGTGCACAGTTCAGGCTCCAGCATCGAGGTCTCTATAAGCCTGGGTCACAACTCATTTCTCCTTTGTTTGATCATAAACAAAGCTCTGAACCTACAATCTGTGCAGTTTGCAGCAGAGATATGCTAAAACAGTTAGTAGTGTTTACAGTACATTAACGCTATGCTTAATACTACATACTACTTATCTTTCTATCTGTAGCGTTGAAGGTAATTCAGATAATATCATTTGTAATAACCATTCACTTCTTCCTTTTGTTGTAAGCAGCATTACCTTAAAAGCATCTCAATGATAAGTTCATTTTAACGGACAGAGAGAGTGTTCGGTGTGATGCCTGCTCTGCCGTTTAATAATCATAGTTGTGCTTAGGTGCTTTTAGGAAAGCCCGCACTTTTCTATTGATTGGGTATTGCATGCTCTCAGAGAACTCTGAGGGTATCTTTCAGACAAGTTTACAACAGTAGGAACATGATCGTGGTCTCAGTAAAAACTTGTACATGTAGTTATATATATATATATATATATATATATATATATATATATATATATATATATATAGTAGTTATATATATTAATGCTAGCTACACAAACTCAATCTAAGCCTAGCAGCTAATAAGGTTGGTCAAGAGATGATTATGGTCAAGCGCATTATTACGGTTCTAACTATGGTAAGATCTCCTTATACTCCTGTATTACACCCACCCCCCCTTCTTGCTTCTTGTCCCTAAATCGCACAATATTCATACTTCCAGCTTTGTTCCTGGAGATCTACACCATGTGTCCAAATGTTTGTGGACACCCCTTCTAATGACTGCATTCAGCTATTTTAAGTTGCACCCATTGCTGACACAGATGTGCATATACAAACTCACACACAGCTTGTCGAAAAGTACTGCCAAGAATAATAGCACTCTCAGGAGCAGATAAACATGAACCTATAGGCACCATGCCTTTTAATGCCAGGTGTGGGCTAGAGGGGTATAAAGCCCCCAAGCATTGAGCTGTGGAGCAGTGGAACTGTGTTCTCTGAAATGATGGATAGTGCTCCATCCAATACGTTGGGGATGCGCTGGGGAGCCGGAGATGAGGTGATGTGGTGATTATCCAACATCCTGCCCTCACTAATGCTTTTGTTGTTGAATGCAATCAAATCCTCACAGCAATGCTCCAAAAATCTAGTAGAAAGCCTTCTGTCCTGGGCAGAGACAGTGGAGACAGGATAAGGTCTTATTTAATACCCTTGACAATAATTCTGAAAGACATAATGAATGTGCAGGTGTCCCAAATCTTTTGGCCATATAGTGGACATATTTCCCTGCATGATTCAGCTCCAACACCTACCGCCAACAACCTGATCCAACCAAATAATTCTGGATTCTGATTAGCTGGATCAGGTGTGCAAGAGTAGGCCCTGAGTTCTTACACGATGTTATGCTCCTCACAGCAAATTACATCATGATGAGGTTTTCTAAGCATATTGTGGATCTCAAATTGTGGGTATAACCAACACGGACACTGACAGCCTACAGCATGCTTTACTGAAAGTGGTTTAGACAGGGTTTACCAGGTGGAATACCACAGTTAGGTCCAACCTCGCAAAGAAAGGCATTATATGAGCGACCCTATCCCACAATAATGGCACTTGGCAAGCATCTCGGTAAGTATCAGTTCACCTTACACGTCTGTAACCTCGCAACAGCCAGAAAGCCATTGATAAGTACTAGCCAGGTATAAATGGCCACGGATAATAGTCACAGGTGCTCACAGGTCTGTCGAAAAGAACAGCAAGCACTGCAAGTGAGCGGCAACAACTAACCTAAAGGTTCCCAGTACAAACAACCAAAGTCTTCTGCCAGGTGCCAGGTGCAGAGCACAGGTTTGGACGGACGACCCATTTCTGTGTTTGAAGCTTTGCTCTGCCTCAATCTGCCAGAATTTAGAATTGCTTTTATAATACAGCAGTGTAGTTTGTTAACAGTAGGTTACAGTTCTTATAATACAGCTATTATATACAGTACAGCTCATAATACAGCTATACAGTGCATGTAAAGGTAAAAAAGGTAAAGGTGCACGTATTTGTCACTGTACAGTGTACACACAGTGAGTACACACACACACCCAGAGCGGTGGGCAGCCAACTCCAGCGCCCGGGGAGCAGAGAGGGTAAAGGGCCTTGCTCAAGGGCCCAACAGTGGCAGCTTGCCGAGCCCGGGAATCGAACCCACAACCCTGTTATCGACAGCCCGGAGCTCTAACCGCTGAGTAGCCAACAATGTAGTTTGTTAAAAGGTGGCTGTGTTGCCAGGCGACTTATTGAATAAAGATGTATTTAAAAAAAATTTAATGTTTAAAAAAAGATATTTATTTTTTTGTTACCCAATTTCCTCCCTAATATAAGATTACCTGACCTATTCGTTAGTCCTCTCCCCCATCACGTGTAATAATCCTGACACTGGGAATGTGAGGATTGACACATCCCTCCTCCGACATATGAGCAACCAGCCAACACCTCTTTTCCAACTGCTGCCGATCACCTGGCAACCAACTCGTTTGGGGGAAAGTGCCAGGTACCCAGCTCTGATGCATTGGCTAGGTGATATGGGGAGAGAGTAAGAGTCATCAAACCATCTGGAGTGAGCAAGGCCAATTGTGCTCTCTCGGGTTTTGGGTGCTGATGGCAGGCAGCGTGACCGGGGATTCAAACCTGCGATCCTCGACTCACCACTCGAAGTGATAATATACAAGTTGTTGTATAATATTGTAGATAGTGGCACGGGTGTGCTGATGTAGCTTGCCTTGGGTCTTGCGTTTACAACTGCACTTTCTTATGTATTATTGTGTATTATTATAATTAAGCTTATTCCCATATTCCCATCGTTTTTATCTTGCCAACCGAAACCTACTGTTAACCAACTACATTGCGAGGCGAAAGCATTTTTTTACTGCAGTTCTTATTTACATAGTTTATATTATGTAACTTTTATGTTGTGAACAATGATGTATTAGACTATACTTAAGAGTTGAGTCAAGGAGTTTGGAGTAAAGGAGTTATTAGGCTTTATACAAAGTCTCAATGTTTTGCTGTTGTCTTCTGTCTGTTTCAGAACTATATATTGCCATATGTATTGTAGTGTGATATATCTCCAGGAACAGAGTTGGGCACCAAAGCTTTACTGTGTCTACCAGGAAAATCTAAGGATTGACTCCGGACAGCAGGGCTGCTTCATTGAGAAGTTTTCCAGCCTCGTTCCTGTAGTGATAACTCAGCTCTTTAGCCCTGCGAGCCTCCTGAATGTTATTTAGAAGGTTTCCTTCCAGTCGCCGTTGCTCCTGGTGCGATGTGGCCGCTGCCTTCACCTGTTGGGTCAGGGTCTCTTCCTCCCTCAGAAGAGAGTTGATCATCTCTTGAAGTCTGGTGCCCGTCGCCACGATGGCTTTTGCAGCTTGGCAGAGCTCAATGATGCTCTCCTGAGTCCGCATCAGCTTGTCAGGAACCGCATCCTCTGGTGTCACAGCCAAGGAGAAGTCATAGCCTTTTATCTGCAGTCTGAGTAGATGTGTGTCTGAATGTGCCACAAAAAGACCAGATTAACTCATGAGCAGAGCAGAACCAGGAATCATGTCGATGCTGGCAGATAATTGTTCACCAACTGTTCATAAGAAGAATCTGATTCTTAAAACCCACTTATGCTGTTTTTTACAAAAATTCTTGTGTTTTCTAATTAGGTAGTTGTTCAGTTTACAATGACAATGGGATCCATCATTATAAGAGTAGAGCTACAAACAATTCTGCAGTTTAAAACATCATGAATCTGATGTAGACTTTTAATTGGGACTTTTCTCAAGAACAAATTTAAAGATTTCTTTAGAAATATATTAGTGAATGAGGCCCTATTTCAACATCAGGCAGATATTTAGTTAGAATAGATATTTCAAACTGATATTTGCTCACATCTGCATTAAAATACAATAAATGGACAAAAGTATTGGGACACACCTCTTAATCATTGCACTCAGGTGATTTATTCAGTCCCATTGGCACAGGTGTATACAATCAAGCACCTAGTTATGCAGTCTGTCTTTACACACATTCGTGAAAGAGTGTGTGGCTCTAAAGAATTCACTGAATTCCAGCGTGGTACTGTGATAGGATGCCACCGCTGCAGCAACAACAAGTCAGCTGGTGAACTTTCTTCCCTTCTGGTTATTCCAGCATCAACTATGAGTGACTTATTAAAAAGTGGGAGCGTTTAAGAACGACAGCAACTCAGCCATGAAGTGTCAGAGCGGGGTTGTCGAGTGCTAAGTGAGCATAGTGCAGAAATTCTTTGCTGACTCAATAACTGCAGAGCCAAATCTGCTGTTAGAACGGCAAAGGGGGACCAACTCTATATTAATGCCTATTCGTTTAAAATGGGGTGTCATTAAAGCTCCTGGGGGCTATTTGTAGGTGTCCCAATACACCTGCATTTTATGAATTTGATATAATATGGAGTTGTCCTTCTTTGCAGCTCTAACAGCAGGTCTGGAGCTCTGCAGTTATTGAGTCAGCAGAGCGTTGGAGACTTTCTAGTTCTGCACTAATGCTCTAAGGGTCTGACACTTCGTGACTGAGTTGCTGTGGTTACTAAACGCTTCAGTTTTTCAATAATACCACTCCCAGCTGATGGTGGAATATCTAGGACTAGCTGCAATGGTTGGCATCCTATTACAGCACCTCTCTGGGATTTAGTGAACCACCTATTAATTCACTAATGTGTGTAAAGGCAGATTGTGGCATTATCTAACCAATAATGTAGTGTAGTCTAAAGTCAGAGGCATACTGTTTGTAGCCCATCTAGAACCCAAACAAAACATCCAACTGGCTGCATTATAACTACAATAGTAATAACAGCCAAGAAAGACTAACCTCTGCAGAGCTGTAGCTTTCCACCACTTCACACCCCTAATTGACACCCCAATTTATTTAATGAAGCTTTCAGGAGAATCTAAATGAGGGGAATCTGGAGATGCAATGAAGCACTGCAGGAGAATCAGCAGGAAGTTGCCGTTGTGTCCCATCATTTATCATGTATTGTATGGGTAGCTTCATCTTAGGAGGGCTGGTCTAGCATGTTTAGTTTTATTGCAGATTTTTAGCAGCAATCTTAGTCATCTTTGAATATTGCTCTCCATTTTGTGAGCTGCTACTGCCATCTGGAGACAGTGTCCCGTCTCTAAGACGCTCTTTAAGAAGCTGTGGCTCACCATGCTCGTCCTTGATCTTCTTCAGGCACTCGGACAGGCCGTCACCAGGGGAACAGCGATACCGGTGCAGGAGAAGATTTCGCTTGTCCTCCATAGTCTCATAGTGCTTCTGCTGCTCATTGAACATTTCTGCAACATCGGCAAAGCGCTGGTCAAGATCTGGCACACCGACGTGTTGGGCACGAACCTCACCGTGTTTCTGCTCTGAACCTGAATGAGAAAAAAAACACACAGAGAATGTATGCAGTAGAAACCAATTGCAGCAATATTACATATATTGTTGCAGACAAATATCTAAGAAATATAATTTCATATATAGCTGGATAAACACTACTTCAAAGGTTTCTAGCAGTGGCATACACATTAAATTAGTCCTGTTTACCTTAGTACAGGACAAAACACCCCACCACCATGTTTAACAGATCATGTGATTAGCTTCAGTGCTTAGGCAGTTACTTTGCTTGTGCCATCAGTGTGATATAGGTTGATTCTGGGCTCATCTGTTTTCCCCAGATCTTTTTTTTTTTTTTTTGGAAGACTGTAACCTGGTTACAAACATGTTGTTTTTGTGGCTAACTAGTTGTCTGTGTCTTGCAGTATAGCCTCTGTATCATTACCACTGTATTAATACCTATAGTACTGTCTTCCAGTTTGCAGTAATCACTGACAAATCCACACCTGCCTCCTGAACTGTGGTTCTGTGAAAGTTTATGGTGGATTTTCCTTCATTATGACATGGAGAATTAGTTTGTTATGAGCCGTGGAGGCCTACTTGCCCCTTTGGGGTTATGGATGCACTCAGTAATGTTCAGTTAATGTACTTAATTCATTTATCAGCCTTGTAAAGGTAAAGGATTGACATTAACACTGGCACATCTTAGGTCGTGCTGATAAACCTAGAGACTCCAGAGGTGATCAAAAGACCCTAGAACCAAGACTTGATGCTGAAAGCTCTTTAATACTTGTACTGTGTTCCTGAAATTAACAAAATAGCACTAATAATAATAATAATTGAAATAATAATAATATAAATAATTCAAATATCTGTAATATATTCACACATTGGTAGTTCCCAAATAACGTGACGTATTAAATCCATTTTAAAAATCTGTTTTCACACTGCATATGTTATTACTGAATTAAATAATTATTCATAAGACTTTAATATTGAGATTTGACATGTTTGAAAGATAGGCGGTCAACTTGCGTGCATTAATTACACAACGCCAACAACACAGAAAGTAGGTTTACCCTCAATCAAGCCAAGAGAATCAAAAAAGAATCCATGAACTGCATTATATAAAGTACTCCAGTACTGACCATTAGGGCGAGGTGGGCGAGGTTGTCTTGCTGACTCTGGTGGCACAATTAAAGGCTCTCTCTGAAAAAGAGTGTAAAATCCAGAAAACAGTATCTGAGTAAACATGCTTATTAAACAATGAGCCTCATAATGTAACTACTCTTATATTAGTGCTGTCATTCTCAGATAGACCAACATTTTCCTTTTAGTGAACTGCTGCTGGCTGAGCAACAATGTCAGTTAATGGTGCCTTGAGGACACCAGATGGCGCTCTGAACATCATGGTTAAAACAGGATTGGGATTAAAACAGTCGATACCTGATCCATTAAAATATGCCTGGATTAGCCTAGTGGATCGGACCAGGACCTTAATAATGTGTTGATAGATCGCACGTAGATAGCATGATGGATAGACAGACAGACAGACAGACAGACAGAAAGATATGGATCGATAGATAGATAGATAGATGGACGGACGGACGGACGGACGGACGGACAGACAGACAGATAGATAGATAGATAGATAGATAGATAGATAGATAGATATGGGTGGATGGACAGATAGACAAACAGATAGTCGGATACATGGAAAAATATAGATGTATAGATAGACAGACATAGATAGATAGACAGATAGACAGATATAGATAGATAGACAGACAGACAGATAAACAAATGGATAGATGAATGGGTAGATGGATGGATGGACAGACAGAGAGATAAATAGAGAAATCCCACAGATTTGTCTAAAGTTCTGCATAATTAATCAAATTAATTAATTAATTAATTAAGACATTAACCTTCAACAATGCCATTTAAAGTTAATGAGTGTGAAATGGCTACAGAAACTTCAAGATTAAAGAATCAAGTCCAAGAATTGTTACAGTAACGATGAATAGAACCATCTGTTTAACCAGTTTAATGCCTACTTAAAGGGACATCACTAAGATGTATTACACAATACCTGTGACAGTGTTTTATCATGTTAACTTTATGGTAACTTCTTGGTACCATTCATGATTGAGAGGTATGTGCAGGGTGCTATAAGGGTGCACACTTGATTTGGATTTATTATGAGAAACTGTACATTAATGTGTGCTTGGAAGACAATGTTGACTATACAAAACAGTCTGGCAAGTTCCCTTACGCACATTCTTCTCTCCTGACCTACATCAGATAACCAGACAAAGTGAAAGTATGCCTGTGCTGCTCAAAACATAACAAAATTCACCCTATAGAGTCAGGCTTTGTGTGTTGTGTAACATGGTTTTCTGTATGATGCATTAATTAGTTATTACAATCAAAAGTCAATCTAAATCTTTTTCTATTTTACTGATGTTTTGTTTTTGGCACTGATTTGTTTTACTATGGTTGGATCAAACTTCATTTCAGACAATTGCACTGAAAAGTGTCTAACTGCTGCCACCCAAAACTCTGTAAAGCTGTAATACACCTGTAGTGACAAACATTGAAGGAGGATTTCTGAAAAAAGTTCACAGTAAAATTGTTTACAATTAAAGGTTGTGACATTACTCGGCTTGCAGTACAATTTAAAGCTGTTTGTGTTCAGAAAAGATTTGATACTTCATAACCACGGCCACCTAAAGTCCTTTACAGACGCCTGTGATAAAGCTGGACATATCTGTTACATCTGTTTTACCCAGTTCAGGTACAGAGGTCTACAGGTAATGATTCCAACTTGATGATACATAAAATTACATAAAATAAATCAATGCATAAACAACACAACAGTTAAAATACTTTTAATTATAGTATAAAACTATTTATTTAAGCTTGATCTAACTGTAATGATTACATAACCTAAAATCACTGCCTCTATGGGGTGAATTTTGATGAGTTTGGCCTAGCATAGCCACAGTTTCACTCTTTCATGCAGGTGCGCTCATTTATACAGCTAAACACACAGATAGATAGATAGATAGATAGACAGGCAGACAGAAAGATAGACAGATAGATAGATAGACTGACAAACAGACAGACGGAGAGACAGACAAACAGACAGACAGGCGGACAAACAGACAGACAGATAGATAGATAGATAGATAGATAGATAGACAGACAGACAGACAGACAGATAGACAGATAGATAGATAGACTGACAAACAGACAGACGGAGAGACAGACAAACAGACAGACAGGCGGACAAACAGACAGACAGATAGATAGATAGATAGATAGATAGATAGACAG
Organism: Salminus brasiliensis; assembly: GCF_030463535.1. Classification (NCBI taxonomy): domain Eukaryota; kingdom Metazoa; phylum Chordata; class Actinopteri; order Characiformes; family Bryconidae; genus Salminus; species Salminus brasiliensis. Next base: position 6,812,136 of record NC_132880.1, read on the forward strand.
ACAGACAGACAGACAGACAGATAGACAGACAGACAGACAGACAGGTAGGTAGATAGATAGATAGATAGATAGATAGATAGACAGACAGACAGACAGACAGACAGGTAGGTAGATAGATAGATAGATAGATAGATAGATAGATAAATAGATAGATAGGTAGATATGAGTGGATGGACAGCTAGACAGACAGACAGATATAGATAGATAAACAGATAAATAATTAAAGATAATTAAAATACTTTTAATTACAGTATAAAACACTTTTATTTAAGCTTGATCTAACTGTAATGATTACATAACCTAAATCACTGCCTCTATGGGGTGAATTTTGATACGTTTGGCCTAGCATAGCCACAGTTTCACTCTTTCACGCAGGTGCGCTCATTTATACAGCTAAAGTATGATATTCCCAGCTGCACGCCTGTCTATATCATATTTAATAAATTCAACAAGAACTAAATATCTTTAGATTGGAAGGTCTGGTGCGTCCAATGGCGAAACCAGGAAAACCAAGTTTCGCTCATTTTCGCTCATCCATGACTTTCCAGATTTTACCACGAAAGCGACGACGATGGCCAAAGAACTGAGCTGGACTGACTAGCTACTGACCAGACAGCCTTAATGCTCAGAGGTCCCCCCTCAAACTCCGAGACCACCTGAGCGCTGCTTCAAACTACGAGGAAAAGTTTGGAATTCTGTGCTTCCCGAATATCCCCAGGTGAGGGTCCTAAGTGGTCCTACCTCTTCAGCAGTGGAATCACCTCCACAGCAGCAGCACAGTCCACGCCAGAACTCCAGGCAGCACATGGTGCGAGTGTTATTTTAAGGACAATTCCTGCGAGACCGGGACAGAGAGGGACAGAGAGAGGGACAATCTTCCCGTGCGCGATGACGTCAGAGTCATGAGGTCGACACTGTGGCGGAATTCTGCCCACAACAACGCAGCCCTACCCCCAGCTCATTACCGTCAGTACCGGCGGGACGGTCAGGTGAAAGCGTCTGGACCGGGGTCGGTGCTGCTCGGCTGTGTGGTTCTGAGGTGCGGAACTGAATCCAGCACAGGCCGTGGCCGTGATTTTAAGCCCAGAGTTTCTCTTAATGTACATCACTGTTCTTTTTAATTGGCCCTTGAAGAGCTGTAGAGGGCGCCACCTACTGGAGGAGAAGTCCCTAATAAGCCCTCACATATAATAAAAATACATATTTACCATGGCAGGTGATTGCTGGTGATTTTTAAAGCATTATATATATATATATGTGTGTGTGTGTGTGTGTGTGACAGATTAATAATAGACAGATTATAATAAAAAAACATATAATAAAATTAGTACCTATTAATAACCTATTAATACCTAAAAGTATTATTTTATTTATTTACAAAAATAATTAAAAACAAATATGTAAATATCTGGACTAAGCAGGTGTAGTACAGGTGGGCTTACCTACAGTTGAAACCAGAAGTTTACATACACTATATAAAAAGACTGTCTGACATGAATTTAGTGTAAATATTTTCTGTTTTAGATAAATTAGGATTACCTAAATTATTTCTATTTGCTAAATGCCAGAATAACGAGAGAGGGGGATTCTCAAGGCAATTTTTATTACTTTCTTCAAAGTCAAAAGTTTAAATACATTAAATACACATAGATTGTTCTGCCTTTAACCAATTTGGGACAGCCCATATGATGATGTCATGTCTTTGGAAGCTTCTGATAGGTTTATTGGCAACATCTGAGTTAATTAGAGACACACCTGTGGATGTATTTTAAGGCACACCTGAAACACACGGCTTCTTTGTGTAACATCATGGGAAAGATATCAGGACGAGAATTGTGGACCTGCACAAGTCTGGCTCATCCTTGGGTGAAGTTTCCAGATGCCTGAAGGTGCCTCGTTCATCTGTACAAACAATCATATGCAATTACAAACAAGATGGGAATGTCCAGCCATCATACCGCCCAGGAAGGAGGTTTTGGGTCTCCGAGGTGAACAAGCTTTGGTCCGAAATGTGCCCAAATCAACCCAAGAATAAAAGCTAAAGACCTTGTGGAGATGCTGGCTGAAGCTGATAAGAGTGGGTCATTATCCACAGTGAAACGAGTACTGTACTCCACATGGGCTGAAAGGACACTCTGCCAGGAAGAAGCCATTCCTCCAAAAGAAACAGAAAAAAGGCAGATTAATGTTTGCAGATGCACACAGGGACAAAGCCTTTCATTTTTGGAGACATGTGTCCTGTAGTCTGACAAAACTAAAATTGAACTGTTTGGCCATAATGACCATCGTTACGTTAGGAGGGAAAAGGGGGAAGCTTGCAAGCCTGAGAACACCATCCCAACTGTGAAACACGAGGGTGGCAGCATCATGTTGTGGGGTTGTTTTGCTGCAGGAGGGACTGGTGCACTTCACAAAATAGATCATGCATCATGAGGAAAGAACATTATGTGGAAATACTGAAGCAACATCTGAAGACATCAGCCAGGAAGTTAAAGCTTGGGTGCAAATGGGTCTTTCAAATAGACAATGACCCGAAGCAAACTGCCAAACTGGTTACAGAGTGGCTTAAGGAGAACAAAGTCTATCACAAAGCCCTGATCTCAGTCCTATTGAAAATGTGTAGGCAAAGCTGAAAAGGCATGTGCGAGCAAGGCGGCCTACAAACGTGGCTCAGTTACACCAGTTCTGTCAGGAGGAATGGGCTGAAATTCCTATTGTGAGAAGCTTGAGGAAGGATATCCAAAACGTTTGACCCAAGTCATTCAGTTTAAGAGCAATGGAACCAAATACTAATGTATTAAAAGTATTTAAACTTTTGACTTTGAAGAAAGTAATAAAAATAGCCTTAAAAATTCCCTCTCATTAGTCTATCATTTAGCAAATAGAAATAATTTAACTAATCCTAATTGGTCTAAAACAGGAAAAGTTTATTCTCCTTTCATGTCAGACAGTGAAAAAAATGTCTTTTTATATAGTGTATGTAAACTTCTGTATATAACTGTATATTAAGGCATCCCCCCCCTAAATAAATCAAGTAATTATGTTCTAATAAAAATATATAACTATTTCTAAAAACATAATTATATATACAGCAAAAGTAGTTTTTAAAGTTTTGTCCTGAAATGATAACGTTAACCAACAGAGGGCGACATTGAATCACATTTACTGCTCAAAGTAGCCACAGATTTTGACTGGATTCTGAGGCAGGAAGGCACCCAGTCATGTCTGAATGAAAGTTTAGTCATCTAGCCTTCAGCAGTAGCCTTCTGTTCTATTGGGCGAAATGCTTGTGATTCAGATCCAGAGACCTTCATCACTTCTGAGACAGCGTGGAGAGCAGAGCATCCAGAGCACCCAACTACCTCCAGTTTCTCACACACACACACAGCTTCAACGGTAGAGGGCGCCATTGATCCAGGTTCTGTAAAAGATCAGCAATTCCAGACTCCACCTGATGGGAAATATAAGGAATAACACTACTGAAATGTCAGGGTGTTCTTAATGCAGATGTCACACCAAATATGCCCAGAAATGCCCAGAATATTAATATAGAATAATATATATATCTCAATCTACCACAACATTATGATAGCTGAAGTGAATAACACTGATTAGCAGTGGATGGGATAAATTAGGCAGCGAGTGATCATTTTGTTCTTGAAGTTGAAGTGTTGGAAGCAGAACAAATGGAGAAGCATGAGCATGTGAGCCACAATTTAACAAGGGCCAAATTGTGAAGCTAGATGACTGGGTCAGAGCATCAGTGATGAAAATACACTGAAAAAACTATACAATTACATACGATTAGTGCAATAACTTCAGCTATGTGATGTAGCTTAGCATCATTCAAATCAAATCATATGAAATTAACGTTTAATTATCACATACATAAGTCACACATGGTACAGCTAACAGTGAAATGCTTTAATGATAACTGCCCGGTCACATGAAACAACATAAAAGATCATATAGATAATACAGGTAAAATATAAAGCTATTATTTTCTATTTTAAAAATAGACAAACAAATAAAAACAAATGCAAAGAAATACATAGTCGAATAAACTAAGATACATATACAAAAAAAAAATACATATAGATAATAAAAAAGTTAAGAAAGTCAAGAAAAAACAACATTCAACGCGTTTAGCTGTCCGGTTCCACTCACCGACATCAGGAGTAATTCTAAATAGGTGAGTTTCTCAAAGATGGAGCATTTAACACCAAAGCAACCCTGAGTGAGTACATCTTAATGACTTGATTATTAACAAAAATGATATTTTTTTAATCAGTGCAATGTCCCTTTAAAGTAGACCTTGTATTCACTAAATACAAGGGGTGTCTGGATACTTTTGGACATCATGGGAAAGATATCAGGACGAGAATTGTGGACCTGCACAAGTCTGGCTCATCCTTTAAAGTAGACCTTGTATTCACTAAATACAAGGGGTGTCTGGATACTTTTGGACATCTTAAACTCCCTCACTCGCATCGTATCAGTGACTGAATCATGCAAAGCAGCCTCTTCCCAGGCCTCTCAACTGCTGCTTGCAATCAAGCTTGCTCACACTCACACACACACACACACACACACACACACACGTCTAGAGTGCCAAAGAGAGTGCAGCCCAACACAGAAGACAGCGAGCTAAACAATGCTTAAGCAGCTGTTTGTAATTTGCGTTTTATGTGGCGCTCTGCAGCTCGGCTACCTGCTGTGAGCGCGCGCCTCTGTGATTTGCTCTCCTCCCGCGCAGCGCGCGCTCCCCTGCACCGTATCATTTCGCTGTCATCGGAGGAGTCGTTAAAGCTCAGCGCGCTAATGGGAGCGCGCGCGGAATAAAGGAGTATTGACGGACGGAAAGCGCCTCGGGAGGGCCAGCCACTGTCTCCGGATGCAGGTGCTCGTGCTGACAAACACGGGGGGGGTGGGGGGGGGGGGAAGCAGCGGCCCACTAGGTGCCAATTGAGCAGAAACATGGAGGAAGAACTGCCGGCAGAGTCGTGGGAGAAGGGGAGATGCGCGTTTAACCAAAACAAGCGTGCACGCGCCCAGCTAACAGTGCGCGCACGTGCACCGTGTGGACTGACTGGCGGCCTGCAGAGCTGTGCTAACATGCTAGAAAATGAAATTCCACCCATTTCTGCAGGCCCAAAAGGCTGAGGTGTAAACAGTGTCTTTCAGAGTGATCCACAGAAGCCAGGCAGGGCCAAAAAGTTGCTTGCCTTCACAACACGGTCAGGATTATCAGCAATATAAGCTGCCTGATGTTTTATGCTAGTGAAGGTGCTGAATGTGTTAAAAGCAAAACATCAGGCAAGCTGTGTGGGGTTCTTTCTGGCATGCAATGATCACTACCTACAAACGTGCTCCAGGGCAGGGCAATGGACACCTACAGCTCACTGAAGCGGTCCATGGAGGATACCCTACCACATACTTACAGGACCTTTACAGATCTGCTGCTAATAGCGTCGTGCTAGAGGCCTTGTAGAGTCCATGCTTCGGTGGGTCGGTTTGCTGAACCGATTCCTTTGAACTTTTCATTTGAATGAATCGAAGTTCAATTGGAAGTCCAGATGAATGCCCCCCCCCCCTCCTTTCCCCCAAGGTCTCCTGATCTGACCCCCTTAGACTTTTATCTTTGGGGTCATCTGAAGGCAATTGTCTATGCTGTGAAGATACGACATGTGCAGCACCTGAAACTACGGATACTGGAAGCCTGTGCTAGCAGTTCTTCTGCGGTGTTGCTATCTGTGTGTGAAGAGTGGGAGAAGAGGGTTGCATTGACAATCCAACACAATGGGCAGCACTTTGAACACATTTTAGAAGTGGCCAGAAACTTGTAAATAACTCATGAAAGAATAAAGTTACGTTAAAGTTACTAATGTGCCACAAACAGGAAATTAATATCACCAACCATTCCCATTTTTTAGGTAGGTGCACGTATTTGTCACTGTACACTGTACAGCGAAATGTGTCCTCCACATTTAACCCATCTGGTAGTGAACACACACTCACACACACACACACACACATGTGTTAGGGGCAGTGAGTACACACACACACACACACCCAGAGCGGTGGGCAGCCAACTCCAGCGCCCGGGGAGCAGAGAGGGTAAAGGGCCTTGCTCAAGGGCCCAACAGTGGCAGCTTGCCGAGCCCGGGAATCGAACCCACAACCCTGTTATCAATATCCCGGCGCTCTAACCACTGAGCCACCACTTTATTTAGGTGTATCCATATAAATGGCCCACCCTGTATTAATTCACAGTTCAATTAATGGAGACTAAGTTCACTTAATTGAGTCACAATTCCAGTCAACTGGGGAGCTAATATATATATATATATATATATATATATATATATATATATATATATATATATATAACATTTGATCTACATTATTATAATATTGTAAACAATTGAAAGTTTTATGATATATATGTGAGCTAATGTTTATAAAATATATAAGCAAGCTACCAATGAATCATAGAATGCCAGTAGTACTGGTAAGAATACTACTACTACTACTACTAATAATAATAATAATAATAATAATAATACTCACCTTATAATAATTCTCACCTGGAGAAGCCCGGCAGCACTGTGAGGATCACCTTCGATTTCTCCAGTGCTTTCCTGAAGGACAAGTTGGGACATTGTGGAGTGGACAGTCACCTGTCAAACTGGATGCTTGACTATCTCACCAACCGACCACAGTATGTGAGAGCACGGGACTGTGTCTCTGCTGGTGGTCAGCAGCACAGGAGCCCCTCAAGGAACGGTCTTGGCACCGTTCCTCTTCACCCTGTTCACTGCTGACTTCATGTACAGCTCACCGACCCGTCACCACCATCAGAAGTTCTCTGATGACTCGGCGATCGTCGGCCTCATATCCAATGAGGAGGACAGCGAGTACAGAGAACTTATTCAGGACTTTGTGGACTGGTGTCTGCAGAACCACCTTCAGATAAACGCTGGAAAGACCAAAGAACTGGTGGTGGATTTCCGCAGGCACAGACCCCCCCCTCCATCAGTGAACATCCAGGGTATGAACATCGAGAGAGTGGACAGGTCAGTTAACACTGCTGCACTCTTCAAGAAAGGCCAGAGCAGACTCTACCTACTGAGGAGACTGAGGTCCTTTGGAGTGCAGGGAGCACTCCTGAGGACTTCCGTCGACACAGTGGTGGCATCTGCCATCTTTATGGAGTGGTCTGCTGGGGCAGTAGCATCTCGACGGCAGACAAGAAGAGACTGAATGAACTCATAAAGAGGGCCGTCCGGCTCTGTCCTGGGATGCTTCTTAGACCCAGTGCAGGTGGTGGGAGAAAAGAGGGTGACCGCCAAGCTGGCATCCATGCTGGAGAACAGCTCCCACCCCATGCATGAGACTCTGGCAGCACTGGGCAGCTCCTTTAGCGACAGGCTGCTTCACCCAAAGTGTGTGAAGGAGCGGTATCGCAGGTCCTTCCTTCCTGCTGCCGGCAGACTCCACAACCAGCACTGCTCCCAGCGGACCACATACACACACACACACACACACTTAACTACACACACATGTTCAGGGAACTGAGGTCAATACCCCCTCTTTTCTCCCATTGCCTTTTTTACTTCTATTATTTATATTGTGTATATAGTGGTGTATATAGTGGTGACACTGAAAATCCCCCCACTGTGGGACTAATAAAGAATTATCTTATCTTATCTTAATACAAGGCACTAATATAGCTCTTTTCGGGAACCCAAATACTCTTGTAAAACAGTATTTTTCCTTTCCTTCTTATTCACCATGTTAGTCTTGTTGGTACTTGGGCCCTGTTGTAATTACGCAACTGCCTATTCACACTTTCTCCATACAATAGGATTCGATTCAGTGAGTGAATCAGAATCCACTCTAATAAATCAGTTAAACAAGCCACCAAATGAAGGGGTTAAAACATAGAAAAACTAGAGGGTAGTCAGGTAGGTCATTCTTAAAGTTGAACGCTGAATTCTAATGATCAGTTTACGTTGTTTAAGTGCGTTAAAAAGACCGACTTTGTGGGTGGGAATCGGCTCAAAAGAACGAAAGAACGATTCGTTCACGAGTCCTTCGGCCCGCGAAAAAAAATTCCCGCGAAACTACAAAGGCAAAAGCCGTGGACTGTTCCATTGTGAATGCGGGCATGTGGAGGGGGGTGCGCGTTAAACGAGAGTTTAAAATATGTCCAGTATTCACGGTTACCAGCGCTTTTTCTTTCTTTTGGGCATTTGTTGTGCTGAACTCATGGTTTAGGTTGACAGATTAAATTTAGAAAATCTTTAAAAAGGTATTTCACCGCGATGTCGTCGTTTGACGGCCACCCCCCTCGTTTTCGCTCCGAGTACATGTGCTCTTGTGCTCCTGTTGTTTTTTAAACTCTCCGTTGTATGAATGGGACTTTGCTGTAGCCGGTTACGCTCAGACACGGGTTTCTGCTTGGGGGAGAAAACATGTCCACTCCAGTGAAGGTGAGAGCGGTGATATTATTAATATTAATGCATTTGTATGATGTCTATAAACTCTTTAAGGCGCTATGGCGACTTTGGCTCGTTGGTTAGCTGTCTAGCTAGCTAGTGCTACCAGGCTAGGTCAACTGTATAGCTAGCTGCGTATAAACCATTAGCGCTAGTGCTAGCTAGTGTAAACATAGCTACTGAAAACGCCTCAACATGATGTAAAGTAGCTGGTTCAGGTTTACTTAAAACTTTTTACTTTCGGCCCCAAATCTTCCAGAATCTGTACAGCTAATGTAAAACAGAATTTTTATTTAACTAGCTAACTACCTTAAAAAGATAAGAGTCCTCTATTAGTCCTGCAGTGGGGAAATTCTCAGTGTGACAGCAGAAAGGGATAGCAAGACACTCAGTTACAAAAATGTAGATAAATAAATAATTTACACTATATACACAATATAAATAAGAATATAAAAAAAGCAATAACAATATTATTTACAGCAAATGACTCTTAATTGCACATGGGGGGGGGTATTGCATATAGTATTGCACATAGTATTGCATTGAGGGATCTCTGTTCTCTGAACATGAACATGTGTGTGTAGTTAAGTGTGTGTGTGTGTATGTGGTCCGCTGGGAGCAGTGCTGGTTGTGGAGTCTGCCGGCAGCAGGAAGGAAGGACCTGCGATACCGCTCCTTCACACACTTTGGGTGAAGCAGCCTGTCGCTAAAGGAGATGCCCAGTGCTGCCAGAGTCTCATGCATGGGGTGGGAGCTGTTCTCCAGCATGGATGCCAGCTTGGCTGTCATCCTCCTGTCTCCCACCACCTGCACTGGGTCTAATAAGCATCCCAGGACAGAGCCGGACGGCCCTCTTTATGAGTTTGTCCAGTCTCTTCTTATCTGCCGTCGAGATGCTACTGCCCCAGCAGACCACTCCATAGAAGATGGCAGATGCCACCACTGTGTCGAAGAAAGTCCTCAGGAGTGCTCCCTGCACTCCAAAGGACCTCAGTCTCCTCAGTAGGTAGGCCGACGATCGCCGAGTCATCAGAGAACTTCTGGAGGTGACAGGTCGGTGAGCTGTACATGAAGTCAGCAGTGAACAGGGTGAAGAGGAACGGTGCCAAGACCGTTCCTTGAGGGGCTCCTGTGCTGCTGACCACCAAGTCAGAGACACAGTCCCGTGCCCTCGCATACTGTGGTCGGTTGGTGAGATAGTCAAGCATCCAGTTTGACAGGTGACTGTCCACTCCACAATGTCCCAACTTGTCCTTTAGGAGACGTGGCTGTATGGTGTTAAAAGCACTGGAGAAATCGAAGAAGGTGATCCTCACAGTGCTGCCGGGCTTCTCCAGGTGAGAGAGAGCTCTGTGTAGAAGATAGATGACCGCATCATCCACCCCGACACCAGGCTGGTAGGCAAACTGAAGAAGGTCCATGGGTGGGCTCATCAGAGGGCGGATCTGGTTGAGGACCAGCCTCTCCAGTGACTTCATCAGATGGGAAGTCAGTGCCACCGGCCTGTAGCTGTTTAGGTCCTTCGGGTGCTGTGTTTTCCCAGTTTCAGGCTCATGTTGAACATATGCTCAACTACCCTGCACAGCTGATCTGCGCAGGACTTGAGGAGCCTGGCACTGATTCCATCAGGACCTGTAGCTTTCTTAGGCTTGCTCTTCCTCAGCTTATTTCTCACCTGGGTTGTTGTGAAGGACAGGTTGGAGCAGGGGGGCTGGGTGTGTGAATGGGTGGTTGATGCTGCCAGACGATGAGCCATTGGGGGATGATGATGAAGATGACTGTGAGCCAAAAGTTCTGAGAGAAGAAGAAGGGGGAGGGCAGCATGATGGTAGTGCTGCTGAGTGGGGGTGTCTGTGTAGGGGGAGGGCTAGGTGATTGATCAAATCTGTTGAAAAATAGATTGAGATCATTCACCCACTTCTGGTCCCCCGCCACCTGGGAGTTGGACTTTGTGTGGCCAGATGTGGTTTTAAGGCCTTTTCAAACTCCCCTGACGTTGTTCTGTTGCAGCTGTTCCTCCAGCTTTTTCCTGTAGCTGGCTTTCCCCTCCCTGATCTTCCTTCTCAGTTCCCTCTGCACAGCTTTCAGCTCATCCTTGTCACCAGATCTGAAGGCCCTCTTTTTCGCTTTTAGGAGAGCCTTTATATCTGGATTAATCCATGGCTTGTTGTTGGAAAAACACAGAACAGTCTTGGTGGGCATGGTGTTATCCACACAGAAGTTGACATAGTCCGTAATGCAGTGAGTGAGGTTGTCAATGTCCTCCCCATTAGGATCACACAGTTCTTCCCACACCGTTGTTTCGAAGCAGTCCTTCAGAGCCTCCTCAGACTCCTTGGACCGTTTCTTCACTGTACGGGTGACAGCTGGTTCCCTATGTACAATGGGTTTGTACACAGGCAGAAGATGAACCAGACTGTGATCAGATCTTCCAAGGGGAGGGAGAGGTGACTAATTGTATGCCTCCTTTGTGTTTGCAAGAAACAGGTCTAGTGTTTTCATGTCTCTGGTGTGGCAGGTTACATACTGGGAGAAGGTGGACAGAGTGGAGGATGGAGAAGCATGGTTGAAGTCTCCAGAGATAAGGAGGAGGGCCTGCGAGTGCTGTGTCTGCAGCCTGCACACAGCTGAGTGCAGGACATCACAAGCCGAGGGGGGGCGTACACAGCTATCATGATAACGTGTGAGAATTCCCTCGGGAGATAGTACGGCCTCATGCTAACACCTAGCAGTTCAATGTTCTTACAGCAGATTTGTTCCTTAATAGTGATGTGCCCAGAGTTACACCATCTATCATTCACAAATACTGCCAGTCCGCCTCCCTTCCTCTTACCGCTCTCCTCCGTCCTGTCCGCCCGACTGAGGTGAAATCCGTCCACAGATACGTGCGTGTCTGGAGTCAGCGTGGTTGGCCAGGTCTCTGTAAACACCATGATGCTACACTCCTGGTATTCCCTCTGATGTCGCGTTAGCGCAGTCAGCTCGTCCATCTTATTGGGGAGCGACCTCACATTCCCCATGACTATAGAAGGAAGAGCGGGCTTGTAGCGTCTCCTCCGGGCGCGACACAGAGCTCCAGCCCGGCTCCCCCGCCTCCTCAGCTCGCGGGGGAGGTCGTGCCTCGCGCGTGGCAGCACAGTAGCGCAGAAACCAGAAAAAGCACCATGGTTTTGGTGTTCATTGTGCCTTCAGTCATAAGCAACACTAAACTACCAAAGAAACTTAACTTAAAACTTCTAAATAGGAAGCCATCTTGGACGTAAACAAACGTGAGCTTCAGCCCAGATCTCAGTGCCACAGGACTTTTTAGTTTTTACATAGTCAGTTTTAGGAGTGCTAATTAACTAGCTGTGTAACTTTTACACTTAGGAGTTCATCCAAAAGTAAATTTAATGATGAATTGAGTTTAAACAGAATGTCTCTGATCTCTGGTTAATAAATATCAGTACATTTGTGTTCATCTTTCACCAAAAAGCCCATGGTTTTGAATGCTGTTTTGCCATTGGAGGTGTGTTAAAAGGTGGGTGGTTAAGGCCTGAGAACTGCAGGGGACACACACAGATTGTCTAGTCCCTGAAGAGAAGTACTGCGAACAGTGCAATATGACACACTGCAGCAGATAAAACACGAACCTATTGGCACCGTGCCTAATGCCAGGTGTGGTCTCGAAGGGTAAAAAGCACCCCCCAGTATTGAGCTGTGGAGCTGTGTTCTCGGAAGTGATGGCTGGTGCTCCATCCAATAATTTTGGGATGAGTTGGAGTTGTGATCGGCCAACATCCTGACTTCACCTCTTGTGGCTGAATGCAATCGAGTCCTCACAGCAGTGCTCCAAAATTGAGTTGAAAGCCTGAAGGACACATGAAGGAAATGAGTAGAAACAACGAATAAGGGTGTGTCCCAATACTTTTGTCCATATAGTGTATCATAGAAACATTACACTGGTTCTGTATTAAAAGGAGGGTGGACTTTCTGCAGTGGTATGATGATGTTCCCGGTCTGGACACTGTCCCTCACCAGCCTATCACTAACTCTCACTCAGTAGAAACAGTCTGTCTACTCTGAGCTCCAAGGCACTCTAGTGGAGCCCTAGTGTAGGTTATCCAGAGCCTTATGCTTAAGCCTTATCATGTGTGTTTGCATCATGTTTTCAGAAAGCTTTGGCGGATATATTTGCAAGCCCAAGCGATGACGAAGAGTTTCTTGGATTTGGAGTCGATTCGGAGGAGAGCCGAGACAGCCTCCGCTCACAGACCTCCTGGAAGCCAGTGAGTATTGTCTTTTTGGGTTATTGGTTATTTTCTCTACACTAAAGTGACGTGAATTGGATTCTATGCTAATTCTGACTTTCTTCCTCTCAGGTTCTTCATTTTAGGTCGAGATTCATTACCGAAGAGCTAGCTCATATTTTCATGGACACAGACAGTGAAGAGGAGTTTGAAGGCTTCAGTAAAGAGGAGAGTTCTCTACGCAGCAGCTGGATGAACCCTAAGGTATGTGATTAGTATTGTTTTCTTTTTCTTTAGTTTTCTGTGCATCTGTTATCTAATGGTTGACTTGATCCATGTACTTGTAGGTTTTGGAATCCGAGGAAGACAATGATGACATTGGTTTTTATTCAGATGATGACAATCCCGCCCCGCAGAGAAGGCAGAGTTCTGGATTGTGTGTCGCGTTCAGGTTTCCAGGCAGACGAAGCTCCACCCATGAAAGCCTTGTGCCAAAGAAATCCTCAGAGAACATCAAGTCAAGGGTTCCACCAGCCAGCGCTCCACCTGCAGAGAGAACCAGAAAAAGGAGAGGAGGCCAAGCAGACGCACCTGTGGCGTGTAAAAATAGACAAACTGAGAAAAGATCTGCAATAGCTAGAAACGAATCGGAGGAAGAGGAGGAGGAGGAGGATGAACTGACTGAGGCAGAAATTCAGATACTGAGCAAACGGGCGAGAAATATTCAGGAGAACAAAGCTATGGTAAATGTGTTGAGTTGTACAGATCAGCATCGCTCCTTCTTGCTAGTTCTGTAGTTATTAAATGACTAAATGTGTATATATGTGTGTGTGTGTGTGTGTGTTTACAGCTTGCAAAGCTATTTGCAGACCTTAGTTCCTTACCGGAACTGTCCCCAAAAACAACACCCTCTGTAAGTTTAAGACTTTTTTTCTTGTTTGACATTTTTGATGATAACAAAGGGTTATTTTGGCATGTATATCATTGGCAGAACTCTAAAGATTACATAGCTACTGCACCTACAACCTGACGTAGGTTAGCCAACCAAGTACTGAGCAAAAAAAGCTTGTTCCCAACCTTTTAGTTTGCCTTTCTCCGAATGTCCTAGTGTTCGCTTTTACCCCTTTTAGCTTCCATATTTTTGGTACACGCAAGTTTGTCACACTCATTATACAATTTTCCAAGATAAATACAGTTTTCCATTCTAGGGCCATTTTAAGGCACTATGACAGAAATTGACTTAATCTGTATTTTAGAAGAGTAAAGAGTAGCATAACCAACAGTGGGACTCATTGAAATGTATCAGTTTAAAGTTCCTTTGTTTTTGATTCTGGTAAAAAGAAGAAAAAGAAGCAGTACACACCCAGAAAGCAAGTGTCTGAAGCACAGAGCGAGAGGCGAAATCCCAGCCGCAAGGCCCGTCCTCCGGAGCATTTTGGGCTGGAGCAGGAGCAGGAGCCGGTCGTCGACACTAAACAAAGACGAAAAAGCATAGAAATGCACCTCAAGAATTTAATAAAGGTAAAAGCCATGTCCACACATTGTTCCTGTCACAAAAGCCAGTGTATAAACATACCTAATGGCTATCCGGCAGTCTGTATGATCTGTCTCTGATTCATTAATGTTCATGCAGGTTGATGCTGATCTACTGGGAGATGGATGCAGGCGGAAAAGGAAATACCGAAAGCGCACCTCTGTGCGAATGCCAGAGGACATCACAGAGGAGGAGCTGGACAATGTGGCGGATCGTTCCAAAGACAAAATTCTGGATAAAGATAATGTACGTTTAGATGGTGGTTCTTCTATGACCTCACTCAGAGAACCATTGAAGCACCTTTTATTATTAATAGTGACATACTGACATGGTGTTCGCTATGCAGCTACGTTACTGCATTTCCACTGACTAACAGAGGATGTATGTTTTCCTTAGGGCAGTACATGTCATCAGTGCAGACAGAAGACTTTAGACACCAAGACGGAGTGCAGGAACCTTTACTGTCAGGGGGTCAAAGGACAGTTCTGTGGACCCTGCTTGCGGAACCGTTATGGAGAAGATGTTCGCACAGCCCTTCTAGACCCTGTGAGCTTCTTCTTATGTGTGTATGTGGTGGTGGTGGGGGTGCAATCCTCTATTCATGACCACTAGAAATGGGTTATGGCTAGACAAGTAAGGCATCAATAATTGAGTGCTTAAGTACAAGTGGATAAACTTGAGCAGCTGAACCTGCCATGCTGGAGATTGCAGGTAACACTGTGAAGTGGTGGCAAATGAAATGTGTTCCTAGTCGTAAACAATTGTCTCGTTTAGTCTGTAAATTTCATATAAATGAAATTTAAAAAAAAAAAGAAATTGCATAGACCTCGAATTGTCATATGAACATTTGGGAATGAGTATAAACAGTACTTTGACTATGTTTATTTAGTCATTTTTATTTGTTTGTAGACATGGGAGTGTCCCATCTGCCGAGGTGTTTGTAATTGCAGCCTGTGTCGGAAACGAGATGGCCGCTGTGCCACTGGTGCCCTTACTCGCTTAGCCAAATATTATGGCTATCACAATGTGAAAGAGTATTTGGAAAGGTATGTACACTTTGTTCTATTTTTTTTTTTTTTGTTTGGTTTTTTTTTTTTTTCTCCCCGATATTAGGTTAGCAAATGACCCAAACCACTCGTTCATGCTCTTCCGCTTATCACATGTAATGCTATCACATGACAATGACTCATGCCTCCTCTGGCATGCACAACCATCCACCACCTTTTTTCAAAATGCTGCTGATGCAAGGTTAGCGAGCGACCAATGCGCTCTGAGGAAAGCGCCGTACCCAGCTGTGATGCATCAGGTAGCAGACACACGTGCTGTCCAGCTTCGCACTAGACAGAGACGGAGAGAGACATGGGTAATCATATACCTGCCTGGAGAGAGCATAGCCAGTTGTGCTCTATTGCGCTCTGGCTAGTGATGGCAGACAGCATGACCTGGGACTCAAATCAATGATCCTCTGGTTATAGTGGCAGCATCCTGGTCTGCTGGATCATTCGAAGCCCCGCAGAGTTCATTCAGTATGTTGATGCTGTTTTTATTTTTATTAAATCTTTTTAACACTCTGTCATGGTTTTCCTTTCATTGATTATTTTTGCACTTTTTACACTCAAGACCCAGAACAGTTTTGCTCAAATTTAGACTTTTAGACCTCTAGAAGAAATAGGTTTACATTATTGATGCAAGTGAAAACATCTTTTTACACATCAGCCCTGCTGGACATATCCTGGCAATTAAACTGAGTCTCATGACCGTGTCCTCTTTACTGGGATACCAACTCCGGCTTGCGTTTTTCCTGTGCATGTGTAAAAGGGATTTAATGTATAAATGTGATATTGAACATCTATAATCGACTTGACACAAGTCTGTCTTTCACAGCCTGCAGAAGAATCGTGACTGAAGACGTTGTTGAAGCTGTTGTTGGGATCAAGCAACTGACCTTCAGTGTTTTTCAAGCATCAGTCTCGAAGTTTAGAACGGGCGAAAATCTGTCTTGATTTGTGGTAAATCCTGCTGTTGACTCTTAGCCAGGTAGCCTCACTTGAGCTGTAGAGGCTTGTTTAGGAGGTGTTTACTTTGGTTTAACAATTTAAACCATTTGTTTTGACTGTAAAGAGTAAGCTGCTCTATTTCTACCTGCAGTTATCCAGTTTTTTTTCTTCTTTAACCATTAGCCTAGTGGCTTTTAAAAAAAATCCATTATACTGTGTATTTGCAGGTGAGTAAAGGTTTACCAGCTCTGATGAGCAAAGGATTTCAAAGCCAATTAAAATTGCTTTATGATTTAGAGACTTGCTCAATTCACTTGTGCACTTTTTTGAAAAATCATGCACTGGGTTTGTCAAGTTAAAGTACTAAAATGATTTTAGTTTGAGCGAATTTGTTATTTTACACTTTAGTCTTCTGTAAATGTGTTTTTGTTTTGTTTTTTATTTGTTTTTCTCATCCTGTTGTCGTTGCTACTTTAAAAACTTAATTGGGCCCCAAGTACTGTTTGTGTCATAAGGTAATTAAGAGATGCCATAATAGGAAGAAAGCATTTTGTTGTTTTGGCTACTTACTCAAGCACTTAGCATTTTAAAACATTGGCCCTTCAGTTTCTGCGGTTTTAGAAATCAATGTATGTTTCAAAAAGTTGTGCGACTAAATGTGCTTACCAGAAACGGACTGAAGGCGAAACATGCTGTATTTCTAAACAGTAATGCAGTTTATCCAGATGTGAACTCTTAACATTCTTGTTCTTTTGCTTTGTAACTCATTTTTCCATTTTTAATCCAACTTCTTTACATATTTACTTCACTGTTCCAATAGAGCTTATATTTGTTATACATTTCCTTGTGTAATCGCTAAATCAAAGTTATGTTTTCAGTAAAGTCTGATTTTTTTTTTTTCTTTAGTAGAGAACATATTTACTTGTACTACTTTAAAAAAAAAAAGAAAGAAATAAAACCACTTAACATGCTGGAACTGATGTCTTCCTCACTAATGAAAGATGGTGGATGCATGTCAGGCTGCAAAACCTGATCAGTAGAGCAACGTTGGCATCCGCTTAATGCCAGTACTGATTTTAATTACATGGTGCTCTTTAAAAGTTGGTGAAAAAGCTAGAGATAACACAACTTTTCTTACTTTGAACAAATAAAAATTATTAAAAATAATCTGTCCTTTCTTCATCTGAGCGAGGGATGTGTATAAGGTTTCCATCATGTTTGTAGTTGGGCATGCAGTTTGCAGAACACATTCCTCAGGCTTGCTTCAGCTTTAAATTATTGAGTAATCTTGAATAAACTTAATGCAGTGTAGCACTACATAATATCAGACATTCCTACAGTCCCCTTTCAAAATGATCAAAAGGGTCAAGTGACAGCAAAGATATTTCTGTTAAAGCCTGAGTAGACTGATAAATCACTGTGCTGATCAGTTATTAATCTCAGTGTTACTGAGCTCTGCTAAAGCCTGAGTAGACTGATAAATCACTGTGCTGATCAGTTATTTATCTCGGTGTTACTGAACTCTGCTAAAGCCTGAGTAGACTGATAAATCACTGTGCTGATCAGTTATTTATCTCGGTGTTACTGAACTCTGCTAAAGCCTGAGTAGACTGATAAATCACTGTGCTGATCAGTTATTTATCTCGGTGTTACTGAACTCTGCTAAAGCCTGAGTAGACTGATAAATCACTGTGCTGGTCAGTTATTAATCTCGGTGTTACTGAACTCTGCTAAAGCCTGAGTAGACTGATAAATCACTGTGCTGGTCAGTTATTAATCTCGGTGTTACTGAGCTCTGCTAAAGCCTGAGTAGACTGATAAATCACTGTGCTGATCAGTTATTAATCTCGGTGTTACTGAACTCTGCTAAAGCCTGAGTAGACTGATAAATCACTGTGCTGGTCAGTTATTAATCTCGGTGTTACTGAGCTCTACTAAAGCCTGAGTAGACTGATAAATCACTGTGCTGATCAGTTATTAATCTCGGTGTTACTGAACTCTACCAAAGCCTGAGTAGACTGATAAATCACTGTGCTGATCAGTTATTAATCTCAGTGTTACTGAGCTCTACTAAAGTCTGAGTAGACTGATAAATCACTGTGCTGATCAGTTATTAATCTCAGTGTTACTGAACTCTACTAAAGCCTGAGTAGACTGATAAATCACTGTGCTGATCAGTTATTAATCTCAGTGTTACTCAAGGAAGTGATGCATCAGGTCAATGTCCCTAAATTTAGCCATGTCACTCCACTGCTGCATTCTCTTCACTGGCTTCCTGTAGCTGCTGCCCGCATCAGATTTAAAACCCTGATGCTGGCCTACAAAGCCAAGAACGGACCAGCCCCTCCGTACCTGATGGCAATGGTCAAAAGCCGATCCGCACAAAGAGCCCTTCGAGCTTCAAGTACAACTCGGCTCAACCCGCCATCCCTTAAAATCTGTGGAAGACAAGCGTCCAGGCTTTTTTCTGTCCTGCACCAAAGTGGTGGAACGAGCTTCCCCTGGGTGTCCGAACAGCCGAGTCGCTCGCTGTCCTCAAACGCAAACTGAAGACCCACCTCTTCCGAGAGTACTTGGACGAATAGTTCTATGGTCGCCTTATTGTATTGTGTTTAGTAATGTTTAAGCTTAGAGGTTTCTTTTGAACTATTAGTCTATTCTAATTAGCTATGGTCTTTCTTGGGTAAATAGCAAAGCACTTTGTAAGTCGCTCTGAATAAGAGCATCTGCTAAATGCCGTAAATGTAAATGTCAATTTGAGTTTTCACCAAGACCCATGTGGGTTTTATGTAGTTCATGGTGTATCTTTTTTTTATTATGGTTGTTAGTTCTTATGAAGATTTTAGGTCTTCTTAAAAATGAGCTACTGTATAATTATGTGGTGAAAGGCTCACTGTATTTTCACCTCTCCCATGGTGACAATGTAGTTTCCTATTAACGTGCATTGTTGAAACTTGAGGAGCTTCAGAAAATCCACAGGAGGTTCTTCAGTGTCATTCTTGATGTTGCGGTTAAATGAACCAGAGTGTTTGGTGCACCCCCACATAATAACAGGACATTTAAAGGACTGCTGGTGTGTTCAGAGTGACACAGGCGTGTGGAGCTTCCCTGTCTTCCCTTAATCACTCTTTCTCCTCCTTGTTTGTTTGTGTTTTGTCTCGCACCCCGAGGAGCCATTGGCCAAATTCAAAGGCCTGTAAATTTAAGCAGTGCTCATAGAGGGTGTAATTCCTCGAGGGTCTTAATACTGTGTCTGTGTAGTGTACATTTTGTCCCCAGAAAATACATGACTTGCTCCTGGCTGGACGCTTTGGGCGGTGAGCCACTATAAACCTGACGTGTGATGTGCTGAGAATGGTCCACCACTCCAGAAATATCTAATCATCAGAAACTGACCAATGATGAATGTGGTAGAGGGTGGTAGGAAGACAGCAACAGGCCGTAATTGTGAACCTGAGGGGAAGAAAAGCAGTAATGAACAAGGTGAAAAGTGTGTAAAGCAAACTGCGACCACCAGAGGGCGCTGTCTCTGGAGATTAAGCCAACAGAATGCCACTTGTTGAGCTTTGGGTTGTGTTACTGCAGTTGTAGGCATGTATATACCTGAATGGGAGGTGAAACTGTAGGCGGATCAGGGATAACATGGAGTTGGCATAAAGCAAAATGTGGCACCCAAGCAGCAGCTGCTTCACACTGAAGTTTGCACTTTGTAACAGAGGGCAATGTCTGCTGTTTAGTCAGCCTTATCAGAGTGGCAGTGGGCAGCACATATTCAATGTGAGGTCAGAGGTGTTTACATGTAAACTGTCATTCAAAGCCAGTGTTGAGTGAAAAACACCAAATAAGATGAAACGAACATGTGCCAATCTTTTCATTAACATTTGCATAAAGTTGTTTTTTCAAAAATCAATAAGCCACAGCCTGCCAAACTAACCAGTGAGACACAAGCAACTTAGTTTAGCTAGACAACTGAATCAATCAACAGAGAACCAATCAGTGAGCTTCACAATGAGCTAAATAACTGAATCAGTAAGCTTTGTAATTAGCCAGACAACTGAATCTCACAGTAGCCAATCAGTGAGCTTCTCAATTAGCTAGACAACTATATCTAACAGTAGCCAATCAGTGAGCTTCTCAATTAGCTAGACAACTATATCTAACAGTAGCCAATCAGTGAGCTTCTCAATTAGCTAGACAACAATATCTAACAGTAGCCAATCAGTGAGCTTCTTATTTAGTTAGACAACTGAATATCACAGTAGCCAATCAGTGAGCCTCTCAATTAGCTAGACAACTGTATCCAACAGTAGCCAATCAGTGAGCTTCTCAATTAGCTAGACAACTGTATCCAACAGTAGCCAATCAGTGAGCTTCCTAATTAGCTAGACAACTGTATCTAACAGTAGCCAATCAGTGAGCTTCTTATTTAGTTAGACAACTAAATCTCACAGTAGCCAATCAGTGAACTTCCTAATTAGCTAGACAACTGAATCTCACAGTAACCAATCAGTGAGCCTTTTTAATTAGCTAGACAACAATATCTAACAGTAGCCAATCAGTGAGCTTCTCAATTAGCTAGACAACAATATCTAACAGTAGCCAATCAGTGAGATTCTCAATTAGCTAGACAACTATATCCAACAGTGGCCAATCAGTGAGCTTCTCAATTAGCTAGACAACTATATCTAACAGTAGCCAATCAGTGAGCTTCTCAATTAGCTAGACAACTATATCCAACAGTGGCCAATCAGTGAGCTTCCTAATTAGTTAGACAACTGTATCTAACAGTAGCCAATCAGTGAGCCTCTCAAATAGCTAGACAACTATATCTAACAGTAGCCAATCAGTGAGCTTCTCAATTAGCTAGACAACAATATCTAACAGTAGCCAATCACTGAACTTCTCAATTAGCTAGACAACTGAATCTCACAGTAGCCAATCAGTGAGCTTCTCAATTAGCTAGACAACTATATCCAACAGTGGCCAATCAGTGAGCTTCCTAATTAGCTAGACAACTGTATCTAACAGTAGCCAATCAGTGAGCCTCTCAATTAGCTAGACAACAATATCTAACAGTAGCCAATCAGTGAGCTTCTCAATTAGCTAGACAACTATATCCAACAGTGGCCAATCAGTGAGCTTCCTAATTAGCTAGACAACTGTATCTAACAGTAGCCAATCAGTGAGCCTCTCAATTAGCTAGACAACAATATCTAACAGTAGCCAATCAGTGAACTTCTCAATTTGCTAGACAACTGAATCTCACAGTAGCCAATCAGTGAGCTTCTCGATTAGCTAGACAACAGTCTCACAGTAGCCAATCAGTGAGCTTCTCAATTAGCTAGACAACAGAGTCTCACAGTAGCCAATCAGTGAGCTTCTCAATTAGCTAGACAACAGAGTCTCACAGTAGCCAATCAGTGAGTGTCCTAATAAGCTAGAGAACTGAATCTCACAGTAGCCAATCAGTGAGCTTACTAATTAGCTAGACAACTATATCTAACAGTAGCCAATCAGTGAGCTTCTCAATTAGCTAGACAACTATATCCAACAGTAGCCAATCAGTGAGCTTCTCAATTAGCTAGACAACTATATCCAACAGTAGCCAATCAGTGAGCTTCTCAATTAGCTAGACAACTATATCTAACAGTAGCCAATCAGTGAGCTTCTTAATTAGCTAGACAACAGAGTCTCACAGTAGCCAATCAGTGAGCCTCTCAATTAGCTAGACAACTGAATCTCACAGTAGCCAATCAGTGAGCTTCCTAATAAGCTAGAGAACAGAGTCTCACAGTAGCCAATCAGTGAGCTTCCTTATAAGCTAGAGAACTGAATCTCACAGTAGCCAATCAGTGAGCTTCCTAATAAGCTAGAAAACTGAATCTCACAGTAGCCAATCAGTGAGCTTCCTAATAAGTTTACATGTTGACCATCATTCAAAGTTAGTGTTTGGTCACAAGCATCAAATAAGCTGATATGAACATAAATTGTATATTTAAGACCGATTTATTCACTTTAATCTCCAGTGTTATGCAGGCAAAGGTTTTTTTTCTAATTTTTTTATTTGTTTTTTTTTCTTCCTTTTTTTACCCATGAACATAACACATTTGTACAAAGTTATTTTAAAAATATCAATAAACCGGAGCCTTTTAGGCTAACCTGGCGCGAGAAAAAAAACATTATCAAATGTCATGAGGACAAACCAACATCTTAGAAAAAGATTTACAAATGAGATGTCACTAGAAAATATCAAAGAAAAAAAATCAGCACACAAAATATTACCAAAAAACATCTAAATCGTTTGGTATCAACCATTCATTTTAAACTTTTTTTCCCACTTATTATTATCATCATTATTATTATTTCTTTTTTTTCTTCTTTCTTCTGAAACAAGTTATGGTGTGAGAAAAAAAAGTCATATAAATTAAAAAGCTATGGTTATACTTATAAAAAAGGACCACGAGTAGAAATCATAAATCATTACTAGCGCAGAAAGAAAAACATGCTGCACATAATCGGACTCGACAGCGTACGATACACATCAGCGATTTGCAAAGGCAAATATTGAAATAAGGATAAATAATAAATTAGCGATATACACAGTCTGTGTTAAACGAAAGAGGGAGGGAGGGGAAAGGGGGATCAAAAAAAATAATAATAAAAAAATGAACTGACAAATTTCCACAAATATAAAAAACACCACCAGACACATCTCAGAACACCAAACTGAGCTAAGGTGGGCTCGAAACCCCTCAAAAGCAGAAGCAGAAGCAAGTGGCCCCGGTTCTATTGAAGTGCAGTAGGGGGGTTTGGGGGGGCGTAAGATGGAGCAAAGAAGGGCTGAATCAAAATTAAAGTGTAAAAGGTTGATGGGAGAAGTCCTGTTTTGGGAGCTGTGGGTGGGGTGGGCCAGCTTGGGGACTGCCATGGAAAAGAAAGGAGGAATTAGGAGAAAAGGGGAAAAACAACAACAGCAACAACAACATCAACAACAAAAGAAAAACGCTGATGTCAAGAAGGTTGACGCTCATAAATCTTTGCTCCAATAGGGATTAAAAACAATGTACCCAGCATGTCCTAACTGGCCACAGTGTTTATCATCATCATCATATAAAAGAAACATATGGTCAACTGTGTGCGACTGTACACGACTCATAGTCTGATAAAGCCCCCCCCACCCATCGAAACTACTCATTCCTTACAGAATGGTACTGCAGTCTGAGTTAAGGCATTGTAGTACAGTTCATATGACTCTGAGACACCAAAGACCTTTTTTTCCTGGCTGTTTTTTTTTCATATCTCAAAGAAATCTATTCTGCCCCTTTTCTAATGTAAACATGGTTTCTCAAGGATTGTCGTTATAGTATTGCTTTCATGTAACATAGCACGTCTTAGAAAGCTAGATTGTTCCCCCCCCCCCCGTCTACTTTTGACACCTTATTTTTAACGTCAACCATTTCCACACAGGAATGCATCAGTTCATAAATCTTTCAATTTTATGTGCTTTTTTTTTAGGACCCTTTCAGTGTGTCTTTTTCCATCGTATCTCTGGTTCTCTCTGTTCGTATCTCTTTGTCGTAGGCCGATCTGACAGCTTGGTATCTGCATAAAATGTAGTACATCCAAGAATGTGGTGTCAAACAGTCCTGGGGGTGTTTCACAAAGCAGGATTTTTCAGACAGTGAGGAACTCAAATACCAGCAGATCTGTTGACAAGATAACTGAACCCAACTTTAGCCAATCAGTTCACTTATATCTGCTAAATATAAAGATACCCAACCAGTTAGCTTCATCAAATAGCTATATAACTGAACCCAACAGTAACTAAACATTTAGCTTCTCAAATATATAAAAAAAAACAACAAAAACAAAAAAAACTGTAACCAAACATTTACCTTATCTATTAGCTAGATACATGAATACATAAGTAGCCAAACAGCTAGCTTTCTTAAATATCCAAATAATTATAATAATACATCCAACTGCAGCCAAACAGTTAGCTTCTCAAATAGCTAGATAACTAAATCCCAACAGTAACCAAACATTTAGCTTCTCAAATATAAGAAACAAAACAAAAAAAAAACAACATATAACAGTAGCCAATCAGTTAACTTCTCAATTAGCTAGATACCTGAATACACAAGTAGCCATAAAGCTAGCTTCTCAAATATCCAAATAATAATAATAATAATAATAATAAATCCAACTGCAGCCAAACAGTTAGCTTCCCAAATTGCTAGATAACTGAATCCAACTGTAGCCAAACATTTAGCTTCTCAAACAAATAAACAGTTCATCAATTAACTGGGTTACTGAATTCAATAGTAGCCAATAGCTTAACTGCAAATCTTAATATAACAGTAGCCAATCAGATTCCCAATTAGCTAGACTGCTGAATCACTTAGATAACTGAATCTAACATCAGCAAATCAGTTCACTTCTTAATTAGCTAGACAACTGAATCAAATAGTAGCAATTCAATTAGCTTCCTTATTAGCCAGATAACTGAATGAAACTGCTGCAATCTACA
The DNA here is from genome assembly GCF_030463535.1 of Salminus brasiliensis. Classification (NCBI taxonomy): domain Eukaryota; kingdom Metazoa; phylum Chordata; class Actinopteri; order Characiformes; family Bryconidae; genus Salminus; species Salminus brasiliensis. The sequence continues at coordinate 6,836,927 of NC_132880.1, forward strand.
AAGCTAACTGTAGCTACTGTAACAATCAGTTATCCAAGATGATAAAAGACTGGCTACTGATTATAACAGTAACTAATCAGGTACGTTTCTCAGTTGGCTAGATCTGGTCCTGGAGGCCCACTGCTCTGCACAGGAGACTTGTTTATGAGTTACTTAGCTGGGCCAGGTGTGCTTAGAGCAAGGAAACCACTAAAATGTGCTGGACACTGAGCCTCCAGGAAAAGAGCTGGGCCACTGGCTAGATATCTGAATCTAACAGCATCTAATCAGTTTTCTAGACTGCTGAATCTAACAGTAACCAATCAGTTAGCTAGATAACAGAATAGAACAATAACCAGTTAGCTTCCTAATGGATTGGATGGATGGTCTGAATAGAACAGCAACCAATATGTGAGCTTATTAATTAGTTAGATCAGTGGTTCTCAAAACGACCCTCCAGAGGACCAATAGGGATAAAGCACAACAAAACAGTGGACTGTCTGAGAAGTAGTACGTTATACTGGCTATAACAGAACTGGTATAAGTGCAAATGGTCTACAGGTTTTCCAAGGACATTCGTTTCTTGGAAAGTGACCACATGGTACAAATGCGGCAGACTAAAGATTAGATAAACAAAGTGCTGTAGTCCTCTTTCAAGCCAAATGTCAACCCTGTCCTATAGCCAGAAAACGAAAGTGACACTGCAATTAGATAATCCTCACATTTGGTAAACCACCTTCAACTGAAGGATCCTCTTTTGTGAAACACACCCTTGTCGTGTCTAGATGTGATGACAGTTAGAAGATTAGAGTCAGCGAAGCACAGCGAACTACAGTAGTACTGTAGAACTAGAGCACAGATTTAGGTTCTCACTAATGGTCTGCGTTCACGTTAGAGACCACCACCACTGACCTCGAGTTGCAGGACACAAGGCTCATCTACTTTTTATATCAAAACTAGATTACACCTTCTTCCCAGTAAATTGAATAGGTTGTATAATCGACCGATAATCAATTTGACAAAAGGATACAGTTTGTGCATAGAAACAGATTCTTCTTCTCTCTTTTTATAGTGGATTTCTCGTACTGGGAACCAAACAGATCCCTCCTTGTGCTACTGTAAATAGGACATACTCCATCCCATTATCACCAATAGTCATTGTATGTCTTAAAACCAATGGTAATTCTCCATACTCTTTAGATTACTCTTTTGTATTATAATATTCCATAGTTTTACACTTTCATATGAAAAAAAATCACTCAAACAGCTGTCCATTTTCATTACAAAAAAAAGGAACAAACAAATACATACAACTAAAAACCAACATAAAACATGGTGCTTTCAGCGGAGGACTCGTAGGCAGAGCTACTCAAAATCCTCTTCTAGATTGTTAGATGTTGTGGGTGTGGCCGGGTTGGAATCCTGGGAAAGCGGGGCCACTGTGACGATTCTGGGCGAGCCCAGGCCTTCCTCCACCTCGTCCTCCATGTCCTCAGTGGTGAGAATGGCCAGCGCTGTGCCTCCTTTTTTGTTCTGGTGTGTTTTGATGTGCTTTGACAGGTGGTCGCTCCTCATGAATCTTTTGGAACATTCTGGACACTCAAACCTCTTCTCACCTAATGAGGACCAAAGGGAATTTTAGTCTCCTGACATGTGAGCCTACGTAATATTTTAATCTCAATCTACTACTTATTTGCACACTACCATCCCAAAATCTTCCAAATCTCTGGTCAAATGAATCATTTGCGTTCATTTAGTCAATAATAATAATAATAATAACAACAACAATAACAACTACACTGTAAATCAGCGGCCATTAACCCTGCTCTTGGAGAGACATCTTCCAGTAGATTTTGGATCGGACCATAACGCACCTCTCCTGATCCAACTAAGTGCTGCCTTCAGATGCCCTGGATTGGTTGAATGGGGGGCGTTTTAATTTGAGGATTATCTACCATACATATCCAAATGTTTGCAGACACCTGCTTATCCACTAAAATCAAAAGGCCAGTGTTTCTCCGCTACAGCAACAGTGTCTACTCTTTACAGGCTTTATACTAGATGCTGGAACATTGCTGTGAGGATCTGAGTGTATTCAGTGGTGCAAGTCCAGCACTCCATAACACAATGCATGGGGACTGAATACCTGAATCTGCAACAGGTGCCCTATTAAAATCAACACAATTCGGCAAACAGAACACGTTTTCCTCCCATGATGCATTTCCAAGGCAAATTTTTGGAGCTATCAGAGAACTGCTGAACCTTCCACACTGGTGAATGGTGATGTAACCAAATAATGGAAGCAATTTTAGAGGCGGCCATAATTCATTACAACTGAATGACACAAAATGACCTGGTGTTTTAAATTGGGATATGAACTATACATATATAACCGTTTTTTTTTTTTTTCATCTGAATAATAAACCAGGTTAAAGGGTCAGTTTCAATTTCAGGCTGTTTTTAAAGCGCCATGATTTGAAGGAGTGTTTGCATAATTTTGTAAATACAGGCTTTGTTACAGCCTACCTTGATGCCTTGCTTCTTTACATGCAGTGTTTGGCTAGTGTTTTTGGTGTTAGCATGGGTCGTTAGCATATTTTCACTCAATTTATTATAAGAGATCAAGGATTCAGACATGTAACAAATGCCTACTTGGACAGAATTTTAAGACAGGGATGTTCAATTTCAAACAATTTCAATTTCAAGCCATAGTGTTAAGGTCTTGTGGAGCTATATGCTTTACCATTTTATCACCACAAGATATTTATTTTAATCTTAACTCTTGAGGTTATACATCTTTCTCAATGGAATCATCAACTCGGTTATTTATTTTTATCCATCAGCATCATATTAAAAACATTTACCCACAATTCAATTTTGTTAATATTATTGAAAATAGTGATTTTAAATGTTTCCCCCCACAGTGATACAATGCGTATGTGTGTGTATGTACCTGTATGCGTCCTGCGGTGCCGCTGTAACTCGTCGCTCCTGGTGAAGCGTTTGCCACAGAAGATCCAGTTGCAGACGAAGGGTCTCTCTCCCGTGTGCCAACGCAGATGGGCCCTCAGGTGAGACGTCTTGCCGTAGACCTTCCCGCATCCTGCCATGTGACACACGTGCTGCTTCTTTTTCGATGGATCACTGTTTCTGTTGGAACAAGTGAACATGTACACATATCTTTCATAGTAAAAAATGAAAAATGTCATACTATAAAATATACACTATACAGACAAAAGTATTGGGACACTTGGGAAACATTTCTACCCTGCTTTTGTTGGAATAACTGTCTTTACTGTTCTAAAGACCTTCTATTAGATATTGGAGCATGTTAAATGTTGGATGCCCCTCCGCATCCTCATCAACTCTCCCCAAAAGTATTAGATAGAGCTTGATCATTCCAGAGAACACAGTTCCACTGCTCCACAGCTCAATGCTGGGGGGCTTTATACCCTCTAGCCCAAGCCTGGCATTTTAGGCATGGTGCCAGTAGGGTCATGTGTATCTGCTCCAGAGAGTCCTATTCAATTGGCAGTACATCTCTACAGGGACTAGACATACAGTAGCTGAATGTATTCCTAAGAAGGGGTGTCCATAAAGCTTTGACCTTATTGAGTGAACCATTTTAGAAACATTACTTTTTTTATTCTTTACAGACAGTGTTATAAAAAGCTCACAATGTCAGTATTATATAAAAAAATTTAAGCAGCAGGAAGTGCTGTGTTAAAATGGAAAAAGTATGTTCACACTTCTATTTAAAGATCTAATCTCCAGCAACGCTCCTAGGTGCCCTTTTCCGCTAATCGTGCTTTCAATACTCGAACCCCTAACCCTAATCATTATGAAACCTACTGTGAAACTGCTTTTGCATTAATAACCAGCATAATAAAAAGGGCAACTTTCCCCCAGCAGCCCTCAGTTCCGTCTGAGTTGTATCTGCAGAGACAGCAGCATTTCTACATCCTCAGTTTCAGACAACGATGCAGACTGCTTCCACTAACACCTGTTTCACAGACGTCACCAGTCTGATCCACAAAAGGTCCTGCTGGGTTGGTATGAAACCTGAAGCCACACCCGGCCATTGCAGGTCAATCTGTATTTGCAATTAGGGATGTCCCGATCCAACCCAGTGGAACAGGTTGGAGGGCAATCCAGTCATATTTTAAGCACCCTATATCAACTATATGAGGCCAAATCCACTTTCTGTCCTTCGTTTCCTTTTCATGTGTTCCATATCCATAACCTGCAGCAGTGAGGAGTGGTTTCAGAAGGTAACAGAGCAGTCTGAAGGTCTGCTTTGTGGGAGTGGAAAATAAAAGACTTGTATTGGTGGTGTTTGAACAAGCCACCTCTCTTCGAGACATGAGCATGAAGAATGAGAATGTGTGTCTAGTATGATTACTGTGAGCATTCACCAACCGAACATCACTAAGCTCCAGGAGCCCAGTTCCACTGATTCATCACCATACAATAACACTGCCTCCACCATGTTTGACAGTCTAAATTAAAGGCTTTGATTTATGAACTCTTCCTTCCCATCTCCATACTCAAGTTGCTCAGCTCTCCAGCGTATTCCTTCCTTTTAGAAAATCACCACTCCTACAGTTTCTGCTCACACCTGCTTACATCTCTCTGATAGGTCTGTTTTGTCTTCCAAAACTTCAATAATACATCAATATCTTATTGGACCACATACTGCGAGTTCCTTAACAGCTTAACATTCAGCACTTGAAATCAACTCCAATAAGGAAACAGGCCACACCTGGCCATGAAACCACTCAGTCAATTGTCCAATCACTTTTAATGCTGCAAAAATGGAGGAACTGTAAAAATAGCTGTAATTCCTAGACGGATAATGCAATATTTTTGTTAAACCCCTTGATGCTATCATCTATCTACTTCTACAGAACATTGCATTTTGAACATCTGTAGCGGTCGGTCATGGTTAGTTCCCAAGTGGGCTAAAACAATTTTCTATGCTTCAGGCAGTTTCCTATCCCAGCTAACTAGGCACTAATGGATGCTGTATGAGCCATGCTAATTTGTCATGGCAAATCCAATAAGGTTTAAATGTTTGATCACTTTGATTAAAAATGTAATTTAATCAAAATTCATAAACAAATGGTTTGCCATATTGTGCAGGCATGATGAGCTTCTGTCACAGACACCAAAATGAGCCAAATGTCTAAAAACACTGCAGGTCTAGAACCGCTGGTGGGTTTCCTAAAGTTGGGTTATTAGCACATACCTTCCCTCCCCATCCCTGCAGTTGGGACACGAGCAGGCCACCCTTCGAAGTCTCTTGCTTGGTTGACCCTCCTGCTCTGAAGGGCTCTGGGCTTGCCCCATCTGCTCCGGGCTCACTGCGTTTAGGGCCGCGTTGGCTATGTTCCCGACAGTGACCGTCACTGGGGCGGGCTGAACCTTGACCCCTGCCTGACCCTGTTGCTGACCTGAACAGAGACATGAAAACATAACGGACACATCGTTACTTGGGCCAACTGTTTTTTCCCCACAACTGCAACAAACATGACAACACGTCTGACAGTTCAAATGTAGCACGGCCTTGTATTCAGAAATGAAGCGCTAATAACAGGTAATAAACATACGACAGCCTATCTGTGGGCATCTGTAGGCAAACAGGCCACATTTACTCCTACTGTGGCTTTGATTGTAGTCCAAATCTGGAGTGTTCCTTGCTGTTTAGCTAAAGCTTTTTCAAAGGTGCATAGGCCTGGGTGCTTGCTAGGTATGCTCACAACATTGTAAGGAGAAAGAGTCAGCAAACTGACATCTGCAACTGCTTACGGCAGTACTGGGAGCGCTGTCAAACTCGAGCTCACACTTAAATAATGCTTCAGCTTGGCTTTTTACTCGAGGAGTGCAATTCAGAGCCAAAATGAGTCTGTGAAATGCACTTTTCATGCACTGCAAACTGGAGTGCTCTTAAGATTTCCAGAGTCAGCCAAAGCTAGCCCACAATACCACAAAATCTATCTACTAATGTAAAAAAAAAAAAAAGAAACATATATATGAAAGATAGCAGATAAATGAACAAAGTGACAGATGTAAGAGCCAGTTTACACTGAACACTGATCAAAACCCAATGAATTTGTCTACCGATGTCTACCAGACTGCTTATGAATCAAATACATGTTTAATGATTAGTGTATTACTGGCCTAAACAATGCAACGTGGAGGACAAAGCTAATAATACTGCACTTCTATACACTCATTTGCAAGTGTTGGACGCTCCTGGTCATACTGCATGTTTGTTGATTGAAAACAGGTTAATTCAATCTCTACACTCTAATGCACAGTTACTGGTTATTTGCTAAAATGAGCATAAAGGGAACAAAAAGTACAAAGCTTTACAGCATATTTCATATAATTTTTCAAAACCGTTACATTTAGCTAATAAATAAAAACTGTTCTCTCTGCAGGACCTGCTAATGTATTTTACTTAGAAAATCAACAAAATATAAGGAAAAGGACTGTAAAGAATTAATTAACTGACTTTTTTGATTATTTGATTCATTAACTAATTTACCAATTTAGTCTTTCTCTGCCAATGGCAAGCTCTGTGCTACAAGTAATTTTCACATGTATGCAGAAGTAATAGAAGAGAATAGAATTTCGCCCCCCATGCTTCCTGTACGGTACTGTAATCTGTCAGAATGAAGGAATCAGACAGATTGTATCCCACAAGGCTGGGGCGATATGACCAAAAATGTGCATCATTGTATTTTTGTATTTTTTAATTTCACTGTACTTTAATTTATTCACATATTTATTTTTGCCAGTAAGACTGACTGAACATGTATTAATAATTTGCATTTCAGAATCCTATTAGAAACAGTAGGCCTGTCTTTATAGGTTAACAGTGGCTCACTGTACTACACTGTACTTTGTTGTACTACACAACAAAACTATATCAAATATTTTTTGTGCAAAAAACAGACCTTAATAGTAACTGATAGATAAACCTAAAGTCACTGCTGCATTCTTTTTTTCGTTTTAAAAGTTTATGAACTGAACTTACAAAAAAAAACTCACAAACATGTGCTTAAAGTTTTATCTCCGGAAGCGAACGGGTTTAGGTTAAATCAGACAGATGTGAACACAGCCCAGGTTCCTTCAGGATTGTTTGGGTGCTAGCCTACTGTCGTTAGTAAGACAATGCTAAGTGTTTAAGCTGTTTGTGATATGTCTAAATTATAGAGTGTTAAATTTGGCTCTGCACTTTATTGCATATCGCTACACAGGATGTAAGCAATGAGAAGTGCAGGGTGAATTTTAAACAGTACACCGAATATATAGACACACTGCCAAGCACTAGTATCCCATGAACATTACATTAGTTTAAATGACATTAGAAATAAATAGCTACTGAAATCCTTATTAATATATTTCTGTGATCAACACTATCAACTAAACTGCAGCTTTACAATTATAAGTTTGGGATCTCGCAAGCATGTTGGGGCTGAAATTTTAGCTTGTGACTATTGTGAGATTTAGGCACTACTGTTTTTAATACTTGCCTTTTTAAAGCTGAATGCTCTAATAAACTAAAGTGGAAATCTTAGCATATTAACACAAAGCAATTTTCAGACACTCCTTATTTTTATAGTGTCCAAAAATGTAAAGAAATTAATACACCACCCGATTACACAGAACTCAATTATGAACTGTGTAAATTATTACACCCTTATTACACATTCACACTTCACTACGGGTTCTAAGTTCAGAGCGCAAAAGCAAGCGTTGTCAATGTGTCTCTTACTTTGCACTCCTGTGATGGTGAGGGGGACTCCCTGCACCTGCACTCCCTGTACCCCAGCGGTGCCCAGGCCTGCTATGCTCACTGTCTGTACACCCGTCCCGGAGGTCAGCTGGGCAGTGTTCAAGGTGATTGGCGTCCCCCCGATGGTGAGCGGGGCGATCTGTGTGATTCCGCTGGTGTTTGAGGCCACAGGAGCGAGTGTGAGTTGCTGAGGCATGCCGGCATTCTGCACCTGCACCGTCTGCCAGCTGATTTGACCCGTGGGTGTGAGCGTGGGTGCACGGATCAGGACCTGCGCAGGGTTCTGGAAGGCCTGCAACTGGACATTATGCTGGACCTGCTGCAGGGTCTGGCCTGGCTGTAGTTGGATGGAGCCCTGGACCAGCTGCTGCTGCTGTTGTTGCTGCGGCTGCTGGATCTGGATCTGCTGCAACACTGGGGGGGCAACGATTTGGAACTGCTGCACCTGAGCTGGCTGCTCTTGCGTAAGCTGAAGCCCGTTGGACTGGGTCGTGCCATCTGCGCTCTGGCAGTCTTTCTGACCCTCCATGCCCGAATCCAAGGCCGCCGTGCCCGTGACGTCAGCGGTAGTCGTGACGATGGACTCTGCGCCGCCAGCCGTCGTCGTGCTGGTGGCCACGACCATGGTTTCGGCTCCACTGACTGCGCTTGTGACAGGGGTGGCTATCAACTGGTTGCCATTAGCAACACTGGCGTCGCTTGTCTGGACCAGCTGGACAGATCCTCCACCCGCAGCAACATTGTTGATGACGGGCAGAGCTAGAGTGACGCCGCCAATGTTTATGGGTAACGTTGTCACCATTGGGGCTTGTGCGCCCTGGATCGTCTGCACCTGGAGCGGAAAGGATGGGCGTATCTGCAGCGGGATGGCCTGACTAGTCATGTTCTGAGCCACGATGCTGGCGGAGGCCGCCCTCGGAGGGGTGGCTATAATGGCTTGGTTGTTCCCGGCGGGAATGAGCTGGATCTGCTCTGGCTGGACGTTTAAGGCCGTGGGGTTGCTGGGGTTTATCTGTATCTGCTGACCATCAGCGGTCTGGATGTGTGGGATCACCTGATACTGGATCCCTCCGGTGGAATTGGGCATGTTCTGCACCTGGATGATCTGAAACTGCTGCTGCTGCTGCTGTTGTCCCACTGAGGCACTGTTGGCGCCGATCGTTTTGACCTTTCGGCCCTGCGTGCCGTCCACAGCCACCATGTTCGCCACAGTGGCCACGCTGGTCGCCTGCACGTTGTCCTTGGCCACAGCGGTGGTGGTGGCAGGCGAGGCTGCGATGATCTGCCAGCCGTTCCCTGTGAACTGGGCCGGCAGAAGCTCCAGCTGCTGAGGGGGGTTCTGGAGCTGCACCAAACCTTGGCTGGGGTCTATGATGATCTGCTGCTGCGCTCCGGCCTGGCCCTCCCCGCCTACGCCTCCTATTTTACTACATGTGGCTGCGAGCAGAGCGAGAGGCGACGGCTGCGCGTCCTGTTCACGTACACACAGACACACACACACACACATACACAAAAAAGGAAAAAAGCGCTGTCAGTTTCAGCAGATGTGGGCGGGATTACAGGAAGAGTGGGTGGGTGTGTGTGAACCACAATTTCTCCATTTCCCGAAGAGGGGCATGAGAAACACGCAATTTACTCCAAAACTGGGTCACAGCAATAGTGACTGATAAACTGACTGACACACAGACACACACTCAAAAAACATAGAGAAAAAAGATCCCTGGTGTTCAGGGACTTGGTGTAATCAACAGTTATGGATTAGTTATGATTTATTAAGTTAATTTTATTGTACATTTACATTCTAAAGCATGAAATAATTAAGCTACAGTGGAGCAGACAGTTAATTAGCTACAGTGTTGTTGTTATTGTGGGAGCTAAAGCTACAGCTACAGCTACAGAGTGAAGCAGCTAACGTTAGCCAGCCAGCTAGCTAGCAATCAATCAATCAGGAAGTGTAAGTAAAGCTCAGTCACAACCTGTGATCCTGGGGTCTTCCCTTTGGTGGTCCTTTCACCTCCACCCGATTTCCCCCCGTCCGTGGCCATGGCTTCTTTCTTTTGATCTGCAAAAACGAGATCATGCCTGGATCAGTACAACACGAAGTGCTCCAGCGGACTGACAGAACAGACCAGCCCGAGCAAGGCGCCTCTAACTCGGGGCAGAGAAAGAAAACACCTCCAGGGAGGTGGAGGTTCACTCCAACAGGTCATGCAGGAGAGGCAGAGACATGAGCTAGAGCTAGCTAGTTAGGAGCACAGAGAGGAGCACAGACAGTCCTGAAAAAAGGGGGAGGGCTGGTCCTGGTCCTGGTCCTTTTCACAGATGCACACTGCACAAGCAAAACATTGCCCAACGCCATGAGAGACAGCAGCTAGCTAGCTAATTCTTACAAAGCCATCCTCTGTTAACACAACAGAAAACACGGGGAGGGCGAGTGTCCGTCGGTGCGCGTGGAAAGAGGGAGAGGAGAGGAGAGGAGAGGAGAGGAGAGGGAAGGGAAGGGGGGAGAGAGAGGGGTGGAGACGATAGGGGAGGGAGGAAGGGAGGGTACGTACCACTCATCCCGCATTAATAAAACCGGAGAGGAGTTGTTAAAGAGTGAGAAAAAAAAAAAAGAAGGCCGGACGCCGTGGAGGCAGAGGCAGAGGCAGAAGGCAGGCAGAAGCCCGGAGAAGGACGGCCTATTTTTTTTTCCTCCCCACGAATGGCTGCTGGGTGGTGTGGCGTAGCTCCACCGACCGACCGCACCGAGCACTAAACGGCGCGCAGTGACGAACAGACCCAGCCCCGCCAGGAAGGAAGGGCGGTACCGAAACACGGCAGCCCGTGGGAAAATAAAGCAGAAGCGTGGGGACGAAACTCGAGCGCGTTGTACCTTTGGAAAGCGGGCGCCGACACCAGCCTGCGACTTTTTCCCTTTCTGCCTTTTCCTTCTCGTCCGACGAAACGCGTCCAAATCCAAGTTAACGCTCCTGCCTGGCGTTTAGGGCCCACCCACTTGTATTTAAATATCGAGTGAACGCCAAAATACGCCCCGCTCTTCTCTGTGTGTGTGTTTTATTCTCTCAGCTTTAATCCCCTTCCTCACCGCCCGTCTGTCCGCCGTCTGTCCTGCGCTCACTTTTCGCTATTGCAAAAACGTTCAGACTTTTTCATGCACAATTGCATTAGAGCTACAGTTAGAAAAAAAACCCTCCGCTACGGCGTTTTTTGTGGGCGGACGCTCTCCGCCCACATATTCAGATTGGACGGGAACCGTTCGAGGCCGAACGGGCTGCTGGGAGTTGTAGTCAAACGCGGCCCTTGCGCTGGTTGGGCAGTGCGAGCGCGGAACTACAACCCCCACCCGGCCAGGCGCGTGTGCGTGTAGAAAAAATGCGAGGGGGTGTTATCATGTTCGGTTGAAGGGGATGAAGAAGGGCGGTTACTTGTGCCATGTGGGGGTTGGGCAAATGGAAACGGGTGGAGAAAAGATGACCTGTTCCCCCATGTCACAGCTACAGCATTCTCAGGCGTCTACTACCGTGGCTTAGCTACGACACGAGCCTCGTAACTACAACCAGAGACTGTGCTCCCTTAATAAATTCATGCGCGTGACTGTCCAGTGCTATTTTTTGGACGTGCTGCGTTGTGAACCTGCCCTTCCTACCCATCCTCCTAAATGAGACACGTGGGAGTTACAGGTGGGCACAGGGTAGGTTTATGGACTGCTTGACCACCTGTAGGGCCAGCAAATGCGTAAAGCTTCACTTAATGCCAGATCTTGGTCTTGACTTTATTGTTATCAGATAGCAGTTCAGTTGGGATGGGATATGCTGACTGTGGAGGATACAGCATCATTCTAATGCACATCAAACCGTTCAGTGAACCCTGGTGCCCTCTGGATGGGGGTGTTGGCCTACTGGAAGAGGCTAGTCCAATCAGGATAGAACTTTTCTGGAGTGTGCAGAACCTTTACATTGGTTAAGAACCTTTCCGTCCATTTCTTTAAACCATAAATTATATTTAGAACACGCTACCTTTTACCTAGGTAGAACCGCTCCAAGAACCCCTTGTAGCACCTTTGTTTTTAAGAGTGTAAGGTAGCTAGTTTATCCAAACCGTGCCCATGAAATGCTCCCACGGCATAACACAGCCACCAGTCCCCTTACTGTTGAGGGTCAAGCATTCAGGCCTGAACCATTGGTACTCTTGGTGTATGCCATACTCACTCATCCACAGTCTAGTCAAGTCCTTCACAGGAACAGCTGATCTTCAGTTTTTTCATACATATCCCACTACAGCATGAGATTCATGGTTACTGAATGTGTGCAGTGTCCAACCAGTGTCCAGTCTAAATGCAGAGGTCACTATAGTCAGTTTTCCTATTGGCGAGCAGTTCTGGTGACCGGAGCTCCTGCCGTCCATGCCTAACTAATGGACCCTCTTTGAAGATCACTTAGATCTTTTGTTCTTAGCACCTTGATCCGATATTGAGGTCCGATGGGCCTGCTCAACATTTTTGCACATGCTCTATTGGGTGCTAGGATGCTAGTTGCTTAGCTGTGGGATATATGAACGAACGTATAGGGACAAAAGCATCAGTGAGGTCAGGATGTTGGATGATCACCACCCCACCTCATCCCCAACTCTTCAAGTCATCCCAAAAGTATTAGATGGAGCACCATCCATCATTCCAGAGAACCCAGTTCTTCCACTGTTCAACAGCTCAATGCTGGGGGAGCTTAATACCCCTCTAGCCCACACCTGGCATCAGACATGGCGCTAATATGTTAATACAGAGAGTCCTATTCTATTGGCAGTACTTCTCTACAGGGACTAGCTGTGTGTGTCTGTGTGCATTTGCACACCTGTGTCAACAATGGGTGCAACTTAAAGTAGCTGAATGCGTTCATTAAGATAAGATAAGATAGTCCTTTATTAGTCCCGCGGTGGGGAAATTCACAATTAGAATTAGAAGGGGTGTCCACAAACATTTGGACATATAGTGTACTATGCAGTATGCATGTAACTGCAGCGTTAGAACACACTGAAGCTCAGCAGCCCCACCACAAAGACATGTTTCTACTCGCGTGTGTGGGGAGGAAAAGTAGTAGTAATCATTACTGGAGGGGTGGGGTGGGTGTGTGTGTGGAGGGGAGGGTGGGGGTGGTGAACGCTGTTGCTTGCAATGTCCAGAATGTGGCAAGATTTAATCCACATATCATAAGAGCCTATTGGCAACTATTGCTCTCCTAAATATAAAGGGGCTTCAGATGGTTCTTAGAACAATGCACTAGAAGAACCGCTGCTGGCTCCATAAAGAACCACGTCTGTAGCCTTATGTAGGTCTAAAGAGCCTTCACTTGATATAAAGGCTTTATTCACCTGAAGAATATGGCTTAGCCTGAGCTGCAAACCGAAACCCAAGGGTTATAGGTTGACAGGTCACAGGTTGGTAACATGCCTGATGATCTCAAATGGATCTTGAAAAGAGTGGGAATGTGAAATACCCATGACCCATACGTGAGATCCATCCACTCTTGGTATGTGGACATTCAGGTTGGGTCTCATTTCAAGATCCATACTGAGACGGTCCACACCTGACAGTAAATGTTCCTGATATGACTGGACAGCTACTACTCTGGTCACCTGATTGGGATCCATATCAGGTTTCAGTGACAGGCACATTAGCACAACATGAGGTGTGAATGTCATGTCAGGAGCCTTCAGCAAAAAAAAAGATTCCCAACCCCCTGGTGGTCCCAAAAATCAGGAACTGAATTAAAGTACTGGGTAAAAACACAGAAAATTAAGAATGTAGGTTATGTCCAACTGCCAAAATGAATGGCTTTTGATTGATTATTCAGTATAAGACCAAATGATAATCATGATTATGAAATGTTTGATGTGTCGCTTCAAATTTTAAGAAGTTTAGTATAAATCAATGGGTTTTAATGGAATTAAGAGTGAAGGGATATGAAAGAAAGGACGCCATGGACTTCAAAACTGCTCACACAAGTAGCTTGTATAACCTCCGTAGAAAACAAATAGCAATAGAATGGACACTCTGGAGCAGCCACACTGATGATGACCAGACCCAGTGCAAGTAAAGGCTATAAAGCACCCCAAAGCACTGTGGATCAGGCTGTAGAACAGAGGAACTGTGTTCTTTACAGTGTTGGAGCTCCCTCCGACACCTTTGGAATGAGTTGGAGTGGTGTTTGTGATCCAGAACCAATCATCCAATCTCAGTGTTGGATTTGTGAGGCTGAATGCAGTCAAATCCAGGCAATAGTCCAACATCTAGATGCAGGCCTCCTACTGCAGCAAAGGGGGATGAACTCCCTGTTAATACAATCGACCTTTGGATATACTTTGTACATAAATTGATCCGGTACATAAGTTCTTGAATCTTTAGAGCAATTCTGATGAATTTAATGCATGAACGGATGACCGTGATGGGTCCTGCTGACAGCTGTAGCTTGGAGATCAAGAAGAAGCTAAATGAATGGAAATTAATGGGAAAGAACTACTGGGTTAGATAGACCATCATTCCAAGTGCCATCATAAACTTTTGTCGTTTTGTGATTGTAGCTCAAATATTCGGGCCTAAACTACAACTGTAGTACACAATTACATTGTGTCGTGTGTGTGTGTGTGGGGGGGGGGGGGGGGGGGTATTCCTGCCTTGAGCCCAATGATTCCGGGTAGGCTTCAGGTCCACTGCAACCCAGACCAGGAATAAGCAAGAGAAGAATGATGTCTGGACGGGTGGATGTTTCAGTCCATCAGCGTTCTCTCACTCCAGTGCCCAGCACGAATTATACAAATATGTTATGCAACCATTGGGAATCCCCTGCAATGGGATCCAGTAGAATACAGAAACCCTAACTGCTTGGTCACTGCTAGGCCTCTGGTGTGGGGGCTAATAAATGCATACAGGATATTCGGCTTTCTAGGAGTAGCATTATATGACAGGCTTCTTTTCTGCACTTACCAGCTTGCAGGGAAAAAACACTTCAAACAGCCTAGGTTTCCAACCCGTAGTGCTGGTAGATTTTACTGGGTTCCATCAGAAGGCAGTTGTCCTAGCCCAGAAAATCTTGTTCTCGAGATAGCGGTAACACCACTGAGATGTTTGCAAGATTTTAGGCCGGAGTGTCCCTTTAACATACAGGGGTTGCATAATCAATCAGTTTATATGATGGAGTGATTAAAGAGAGGATAACAGGATTAGGTAAATGGGTGTTTTGAGCATCAATGCAGCCATATGCCTAGGCTGTGCAGGTAATCATTCTGGTTGATCTATAACACCTTCGAAGAGCATCAAAGTCAATGAATTTTTGGAAAAGTCAGCACAAAAGGATACAAGTAAAGAAAGCATTGATGAGCATCTGTTTCACACATTAACAGCATATTCTATGAGCTTTAGTGGCACAACAGTATTTGTTAAATGCTTTCGATCCGATTCTTTTAACCCCTTGAACCCTAGTTTTTTTATTCAGATATTAATCCTAATGCAGAACTGATTGTATATTGGTTGGTAACCATTTGGTTTAGCATATCATGTGGAGTTCCACAGGGTTCTATTTTGGGGCCTATGATGCTGATTTTAAATATGTTATGAGAGTGACAGAAGTGTGGGCTCACATACAGGGGTTAAATCATTCAAGCAGATTTGACAGTTTGAAGATTCAATGAATGTACCAATTTCACCAGTAAAAAACAAACAAACCAAAAACAACAACATAAGAGCGGAGAAAATGAGTGGGACAGCATGATGGTGTACACCAATGCCAGTGGTCCTCGATTGTAAACTGTAAGAGAAAGAGGCGTCTATGGAAGTCTATGGAATTGAAAGCAAAAAGTTACAAAAAAGTACTTAATAACAATACTTCCTTAGCAAGGTACTAAGCATAAGCAACAACAGTTACTTAACATATTAAGGATTCTGGAAGTTCTAACATGAAGATGTACAATCCTAAACATACAGACGCTTCAAATGGGTCTTCGAGAGATGCCACAGAGCAGGGGTAGTTAGAGAAATCCCCTCAGCATTATGATTTAGAGCCATATCCTGTATACATATAAGTAGCCTAGTAGTTATAAGGTATGTAGTCAATAACTGATTATGTACATGCATAGTTACACAGACAGCACCATACACAGCACCGATGGGCAGGGCCACACAGGAGACAGCAAACCACATCGTCCCCAGAGGTACCCCTCTTTCATCAGCATTTTCCCTCCTCCCTTGCCCACAATTAGTACACCGATCATTTAGATCATTTAGTAAAAGGGGGGGGCAAGAACACTCACAGCACTCATAGCATAAAAATAACAAATATTCTCAATGAATCTAAATCATTTTCTAATTTTGAATAAAATAAGGCAGAATGCTTTTGAATAAATGTGAGAGGGTTTTTGCTCCACTTTCTTCATAAAATCACCATGTGAATTAGCTTTGGTCTCCAATTGCTGTTTCTCCTCTCTCTGGAGTCGCAGCTATCATCATAATGCACAAATCTGATTGGCTGAGTAGCATCACATTTAATATAAACTAAGCATATGAGTTTCCAGGGCCGCTAAACCTGTGCTGCAAAGGCTAGAAAAGTTACATCAGCATAACAGAGGTGCGTGTGTACGCAGCGGGCAGAAAGCGACAGAAAGCAGCACTCCACACGCTACACCGTTAAGAGTATAAGATCCTTGAGGAACCTTAGGAGGTTCTTCAGTTTGAAACAGTGGAGGAACTTCTTAAAGTACTTAAGGAGGAACCTTCAAGAAAAGGTTTTAAGAAGAAAAAGGTTCCTATAAGGTAAAGGTGAAGGTGCATGTATTTGTCACTGTACAGCGAAATGTGTCCTCTGCATTTAACCCATCTATGGTAGTGAACACTCATACAAGTGAACTAGAGGCAGTGAGTACACACACACCCAGAGCGGTGGGCAGCCAACTCCAGCGCCCGGGGAGCAGAGAGGGTCCAAGGGCCCAACAGTGGCAGCTTGCCAAGCCCGGGAATCAAACCCACAACCCTGTTAAGGTTGTTTAAAGTTCATCCACACTTTCAAACTGAAGACCCTTCAAAAAGTTCCTTGTGGATCTTATTCTTTTAACAGTGTAGAGAGAAAAAAATGATAAGCAGTAGTTGTGTGGTAAACTTCACCCACCGCAGAGAGGATGGATGGAAAATGTTTAATATTATGTTTGAAATAAAAGCCGATCACTTTGCCTTTCCCTTTGCCAAAAATTGTAGAAGATGAAAAAAGGAGAAGATTATATATTATATAATTACAGCAGTCCACGAATGTGACACTGAATCTACTGACTAACTACTGAAGTGCTTTTGCCCCCAGGGTGCAGGCCCAGCTCTGGACAGAACATCGTCTTGGTCCAGACCTTTGACCCCTGCCATAAAAGAACCACTTTTGGTTTTGTAAAGAACCATCTTGATTCACCTTCACTTGATTTTCCAATTGAAAGGTTCTTACAAACAGGGTTCTTTATGGTACCAAAGGTGGCTCTACTGCGGCATAACATTCACAGAAGGGATGTGCTCACTCACACCCCTTGTTCTCGTCCTTAAATGCCGAACTTCTCAACAACGAAGTATGAAAAGAGAAAGCACTGTAAAACACAACAGGTTGGCTTTGGCCTATGAGCTCATCGTTCCTCTACATTTTTACATTTCTGCTTAAGTACTAGAGTAAAAACACTGGAGTAAACATGCTATTATTATGTATGCAAACTGCTCCGTCATTCCTTGTCCACAAGGGTGCAGTATATGATCTGAAAATGCCTCATAGCATCCATCACACAGAGACTCCATTCGCAGTTAACTCTCAAAATAATGCCCCTTGAAAACACAGCCCTCAGAGCAGAGGCTTTCGAGGCTGGGTACATTTTGAAGGAGAAAACTTAAAAAAAGAAGAATCTGCAGACTTGGGAAACTGGAATTGGACTGTGGAGTAAGCCCTCACTCCCCCTAATATCTACACAAACAAAATTTAAAGAGCTTGTCAAGGGATTGTAACTCACATCCACATACTTCCTTTAGGGCAAAATGCTTTTTTCACTGGTCAGAAAGGACATAAATTGTTGTGAAGCTGAAGTACTTCTGGTGTACCTTTGTAGTATAGCTGTAGTGCAGACAACACGTCTCTGACCCAGGAACATAAAGATAAGACAATCATCTACCAGCAGTCTGCGTTACTTAAGCCCTTCAATTAGATAAACAGGATCCAATTAAACAAATAACATGAACACATTATAGATTTTATGTTTATTGCTTGAGGAAAATGGCTCAACATTGTGGACAAAAGTATTGGGACACCTGCTCATTCAGTGTTTCTTCTGAAATCAAGGCTATTAAAAAAGAGTTTATCCAGCTTTTGTTGGAGTAACTGTCTCTACTGTTTACTAGACTTTGGAGCACTGCTGGGAGGATTTGATTGCATTCAGCGACAAGTGTTAGTGAGGTCAGGATGTTGGATAATCACCACCCCACCTCATCCCCAACTCCCCAAATCATCCCAAAAGCATTGGATGGAGCATCAACACAGTTCCACTGCTCCACAGCTCAATGCTGGGGGGCTAATAGCTCTTTTAGGTTCATCCACAACATTTCCATTGGGTTAAGGTCTGAACGTTGACTTGGCCATTCTGTCTTAACCATTTATTTTTTGAGGTTAGGGCCATTGTCCTCAATCCAGACTTCAGAGGTCCATCAGTAATGGTAAACTGTCCTGGTCCCAGGGCAGCAAACAGACCCAAACTATGACACTATCATCCCCATGCTTAACAGTTGGGATGAGGTTCCTATATTGGAATTCAGTGTTTGGTTTTTGCCAAATATTAAACATAAATGTAAACCAAGAAGTTCTGTTTTGGATTCTGGCTTATCCATGCAGTCATGAGCAAACTTCAGATGGGCAGCAGTGTTTTTTTTTTGTAGTAGCACCTCCTGGCTATCCTGCCATGCACACCATTCTTGTTCAGTGTTCGCTGATGTTGAACTCATGAACACTGACTTTACTGAATGCAGGAGAGGACTGTAGGCCATTAGATGACATCCCAGGGTCCTTTCTACGACTTTCTATAATATTTACCACACGCTGAGTAAATTTAGCTGGAACCGCCATTCCTTGGGAGATTAATAGTGGTGCTGAATTTCCTCCATTTGTAGATCATGGGCTTACAGTGGATAGGTGGACGCTAAGGCTTTGCAGCCTTTTTCAGCCTAGTGAGCATCAATGCAGTTCTTCTGAGGTCCTTGAGATCCGTTGATCGTGGCATTGCATACTTCTGTTGACCCGCGTGATGAAGACAAGACAGGAGCAGATAATCAACATGAACCTATTGGCACCATGCCTACTGCCAGGTGTGGGCTAGAGGGCTATGAAGCCCCTCCAGCATTAAGCTGTGGAGCAGTAAAACTGATGGATGGTGCTCCATCCAGTACTTTTGGGATGACTTGGGGAGTTATTGGTGAGGTTGGGTGGTGATCATCCAGATAATTTCCAGTCAAGACAGACATACTGAACTTAATCATTTTTCAGCATTAGGAAAACATGCTATGCTGAAATATCTTTTTATAACTATTTCTTTAGTATTTTTTAACATTTTGACATAATGAGAATCTGGCAATTGTTCTTAACATGGTGTCAGAATTTCATGATGAATGGACCAATAGAAATGCTTAGAAATTACTTGGAATAAGTTCTATTAAAAGTTCAGTCTCTTATAAAGTCTTCGGAGATATGAGGTTAAGTGAGTGGCAATGACGGAATGGACAGAGAGAGAGAGAGAGAGAGAATGAGAGAGAGTGAGTGAATGAGTGAGAGATAGTGTGGTGAACGGTTGCACATATGTTAGGTAAACACAGTTGCTGGCTTTCAGTTGGCTTGTTTTGGCAAGTATTGTGTTGATGTAATAGATGTTATTCTAGTGAGACATTTCAATGATAGAAATGGAAAGACAAAATACACACACTCTCTCTCTCTCACACACACACATGCATACATCAAAAGTTTGGAATCACTGTTTTCAATGCATGAAACTGTGAGAAACGTAACATCCAGTGGTGATAAAATGTTGCGGTGTACAGTTTTAAAAAAGTATTCAGACACCCTTTTTAATTCGAGAATTCAGCCATGTTAGCATGCAGTTATTGACAACACAGGCTGAGCACACAGCTTTTATAATCTCCATGGAAAAGCACTGCCATAGACTGGGACACTGGAACTGGAACAGTTGCACATTGGGAAGAGTGGGATGGTTGGGTGTATAAGGACCACCCAGCATTAAGCTTTGGAGCAATGGAACTGTGAACTTCTCTGAAGTGACGGAGCTCCATCCAGTATCTCTGGGATGAAGTTAAAATGGACTGTGATCCAGAACTAATCATCTAACATCAGGTACCTGACCTCACTAATGATCTTGTGATTCAGTGAATGTAAAGCTGTCTCAGAACAGAGCAGTTACTGCAGACCTAAAGCATTTCCATCTTGCAGTTTCTACAGTGTGAAAGTTCATGTCAAGAAGACCAAGACCAAGACAATTTTAGAAATGTAAAGCCCTCATATGACTACCAAGAACCTGCATGAAAGTTTAGCTACGTCATTAGGGTGGTGCACTGTTCCACTGTGCAGCATTGCTTCCTAGAAGGAAATCTTACCTGCGACCTCTTCACAAAACCCATCGTCTGAAGAACACCTCAGAACATCTAAACAAGTCAAATGCATTTTAGAAAACTAACTGTAGACTGATGGAGAGAAAAAAATGATCTAGAACACCCTGCCAACTGTGAAGCATGAGGGTGGATCTATCATGTTCTGGGGTTGTGTTGCTGCCAGTGGCATTGTCAGTACTGCATGGGTGGAGGGCAGAATGGATTCCACAAAATCCCAGCAAATCCAAGTAGAAAATATCATGTCCCTCACAATCTCCTTACCTAAACATCATAGACCTTTAACAAAAAGAGGTCTTTTTAAAAATATTGAGAACCAAAATTAAGACAAGTGAAGGTCAATTTTTCCATTTTCTCTCAGTTTGATACTGCCAGTTAACTCACATGTTCATAGCTCCCCATAACTTTAGCTAGGCTCCCGAAACTAGGAGCATAAGGAGTCCTCTGACACATGTGAGGCCAGCCAGCCTCTTTTCGAACTGCCGCCAACGTGCCGCTGCCAGGCAGCCGATGCGCTCAGAGGAGCCAGGTGCCAGGTCCCCAGCTTCACTGCACCAGCTAACAGACGCCAGTGCCGGCCAACTTTGCTTAGGAGTGATGAGGGGAGAGAGCACGGCCAGTTGTGCTCTCTCAAACTCTGGCTACTGATGGCAAAGCGACATTGCGTATGGTTCTAACTTGCGGGATTTGAACACCCAGGCCATAGTGCCAGTGCATTAGACAACCAAGCCACATTTGGAGCCCAGATGTTGTTTTTATTAATGGAAGATTAGAAACAGAATAACTGTGAATTTGGCTTTGCCTACAATTGTAGGCCTCATTCACCATCACTCGTTCTTATGAAGAAATTTCTTATTGGAATTTAATTACGCTGCTTTTTTACATAGTTACAGTGTTTTCTAAGTGTTTATGAGGAAAATGTGATCCATCATTATAAGAACGTAGCTATAATACATAATGAATCTGACGTTTCACTTGGAAATTTGCAATTTCTCAATTCTGCAACTTCTCAACTTTAAAGTAAGTGACCAAATGTGTCATTTTGCCAAGGGTGCCCACACTTTTGCATCTTATTATATCATTCATAATAGGAAGTTTGTGTATAATATGCATAGTAGTGTAGTAGTACTGTACATATGCCAAAAACAGCTAGGAGGAATTTCCAGTGTAGAAGAATATGTAGAGGTGAGCGAGTCTCAGAAGACATTAATTTTTCGGACCCCTATGTAGGCTAAGAAAACAGGGCAGTAAAAACAAACAGCTGGTCCCAGTGGTGTGTAAGCACCCACATCAGTATACACCTTCTGAGTGTGATGGCACTTTTCATAAATATGTGTGTGTGCGTGTGTATGTGAGTGTGTATATGTGTGTTGTAAAATTCTTTTGACTGTAAAAGCATCGGCATGCTCCCTCAAGCCTACGTAGGCCGCGTCTAAGTGTGTGTGTGTGTGCGTGTGTGTGGCGTCTCTGTGTCTCTGTAACCCATGGGTGAGGCTACAGGTGATTTACTGCCGCTGATGTGAGCGAGTGTTTTTGGCAGGCTGGTGTGTTGTTCATAAAGCGCGTGTGTTCTCCCGCACGGGAAGGTGTTGACAGGAGAACACGGGCTTGTTTCTGTTAACCCTTTAACCCTCTGCTGTGCGGTTCTATTAACCCTTGCTTTATTCATAAGCGCTGAGTGCAGGTGATGCTGTCGGCAGGTGGATCGGTGAACGGATTTGGAGGCATAGTGAGGAAATTGAGTCATAAATGCAGTTCAGATTAGATGCCCCATTCATCTCTCTCTCTCTCTCGCTCACTTACTCACTCCCTCCCCCACTCTCTCTGTCTCTCTATCAGTGTGTTTTGTTGTTTTTCCTCTCCAGCTTTCATCACAGTGTGTGAGTAAATGCATGAAGCATGTGAGGTAACAGAGTTGCTATGTCTTCGTGTTGTCCCTCAGGGTAGATCGTGTTAATTCTCTCACATTCAAACCAGAGACAGAGAGAAAACGAGATAGAGAGAGGATGTCAAAAGTCAGAGGCCGGCTTCCGTTGGTTTTATTTCTAATCAAAACAACCAGTAAGTTTTTTAATTGGTCAGGAGATATTTCTGAGAAAATCTGATGTAAAATACGATGTCAACCAAAAATCCATGAAAATATGTGAGTTTTCTAAAACTGGAATTCCAAAAAGAAAAGGGGGACTCCTAACAACCATGCAAGGCCTGTTGGACCACCAAAACTGTCCCCCATCTGCTACCAGCAATTATAGCTTCAGTCTTTCAGAGAGGAGAAAGAGAGGAGATGATCGAGCACCATTCTCACCTCGCATCTGAACAAATCCACAGGTATTTTGGTCTATTCTTCCACTGCGAGAAGACGACTCAATACTGTGGGTCTGAGAACATGTGGGTCTGAAGTAAACAACAAAGGACAACACCTACATACAAAAGCATTGAGGCTACTGCTATTCTCAGAACAATGGATTGCCACAAACTCCAGACCTCAACATCATTGACTGTGTTTGGGATGACTTTGCTGGAACTTCTATGGCTGGAATTCATTGGATTAGAAAGATGTTATGGGAGTTTACAAAACTGCAGTTCAAAAAAGATTAGAAAAAGGGGACTCCTAACAACCATGCAAGGCCTTGTAGACCACCACAACTACCCCCCCCATGTGATAAACAGCAGCTACCTCTTTAAAAGAGAGGAGATGATCAAGCTCCATTCTCTGTGTATAAGGTTGTGAGTGTATGTGTGAGAGTGAGTATGAAAAATGGGGAGAGCTTGTTTGTGTGAGCGAGAGAGTGAGCAAGCGAGAGAGAGAGAGAGAGAGAGAGAGAGAGAGAGAGAAAGAGAAAGAGTGAGTGTTAACAGGACGTTAAAAGACAAGTCCCTGGGCGATTAACCGCAGGAATGTGTGTATTGTGATTTATTGAGAAATAACCCGACTTCCTTCAGTGGAACCCATCACTCCTAACTGCTTAAACGCAGCCTGTGGAGAAAAAAGCAGCAGCGTATCAGTCGAGTGCACACATCTGCACTGAGCGCTGTGGCTGTCTGTCAGAAAGCTTGCCGCTCACTGGCTTGCTGCCTGCCTCGTATTCCTTTAAGTCACAGCTGTTGTTTCCTCGTTGCGTTTACGGCACCGAAACAACACAACATGAATCACAAAACATGAATGTGTAGCACTTTAGGTGTTTGTGAGTGGCTGCCAACAAGGGTGTGGACCTGTAAGCTTGCCAGGTATGAGGCCTGGAGTCCTACAGACAGCTTTTTCATCCTCTTTCTGTTGTAGGTAACATTTATACATGGGTACCAGACAACGTGTGATTAGTATGATTTACAGCCAGGTCCATAAGTATTTGGACGGTGATCATTTTGCCTGTGTATAACACCTCAGTGCATTTGACATTGAAGTAATTAAGACTGGAGAGCAGACTTTCAGCTTTATTTATATAAGGTGTTTAACAAAAATATTGCATTAGCTGTTTAGGAATTGCAGCTATTTCTAGTTAATTGTGCGCAAATCCTTTGAAGTCTGGAACCCATGAACATCACCAAATGCTGGCTTATCCTCCCTTGAGATGCTTGTTTGTTGGTCTTTCTGCCTTACATTTTGTCCTAAGCAGGAGAAGTTCATGCTCAACTGTAAAAAGCTCTTCGGTTTCCTTCGCGGTATGTTTTAGGTCATTGGCCATCTATACAATCAAATGTTGTTTTATCAGCTCTGCAGGATTTGACTGACTCTACGCAGAAAGTAAAGCTCTACACACATCAGAATTTATCAGCAGTGATATCATCAATAAACAACAGTGACCCAGTTCCACTGGCAGTCATACATGCCATAACAGTGCCTCCACCATGTTTATTTTCTTTGGATACATTTATTTATAAAAATTTCACAGTACACTTTCTCACAATAAAAATGTACATTGGCTGGGTACTCTAAAAAAGGGTCCCTGTTTTCCATGACCTTAAAACAATCGTCTTGGCAATTAATATACCATATGTAATAGCGGTTTGCATACAATTATCAAGATATAAAAAATGTAAAAACAAAGAACGCTATTTCAGGGTCAGAAAATAATTTTAGATTATATACCTTTGAGCAGGAACCAAATATATCACCCAGTAGTCATCAAGTTTAGGACACGGTAAACAAGGGAACCTTTTGCACCATTACATCTGTCACATAGCGGCTATATAGCAGGAAAAATCCATAGAGAATAGTAGATAGTAGAGAAGTCCATGCATGACTTTGAATGGACACCATGTTTGACAGATGATTTGGTATGCTTTGGATTATGGACCCATTTTTTCCTCCTTCTTCCACACTGAATTTACTCCTGTTTTCATCTATCCAAAGAATCTTCCAAAGAATGTTCTGTACTGAGGATCCTTTTTTAGACGACTTGTCCAGCAGTCTAATCAGGCTTTTCTGTCCTTAAATGTTACCAGTGGTTTGCATCTTGATGTAAACCCTTAGAATTGACTATTTTATGAAGGCGGTCTCTTGATTGTAGACTTTGGCAATAATACCCCTAGCCCTAGTGTTTTTGACTTGACTAGATATTTCAAATGGGGGAGGGGTCTTCTTTCACCAAGAAAAGAATTTTGCCATCATCTACATTAGTGGTCTTCAGTGGTCTTCCAGGCCTTCCTTCTTTTTAAGAATGCACCAAACTGTTGATTTATCCACTCCTAAAGCTTCAGGTTTGTTTAGTTTTGATGACAATGGCCTCCTTCACTTGCCTCAACACCACTTTAGACCACATACTGAGAGTTCCCATGTTTAACAGCTAATAAATACAAATTCAACACTCGAAATCTACTCCAGACCTTTTATCTCCTTAATTTGGCATTCAAATAAAAACCAGCGAAAGTGCTCATCGGTTAATCGTACAATTACTTTTGAGCCTGTGAAAAAGGGAGGGACTATGTAAAAATGGCTGTGATTCCTAATCCGCAAGGGAACTTTTCTTGGTTGAAGTGTAGCTTCATTTCGTATCCATTCAGATGGTGTATGGATGCAAAATGACAAAATCGCATCGCTGTCTGAATACTTACGGACATGACTGCACAAATTAATATTTAGAGCAGAATTTATTACGATCTGTCTGGTTTGAATAGAAATATGTATATGTTGTGTGATAACTGTAGGTAGTGTGTGTGTGTGGTTGTACAGTATGCATGCTCGCGTGGCATCAGTTGTTGAGAAGAGTTGACAATAGGAATAGTGGTGGTTAATAATTTAGCTGTCTGGCGGATCTTGAATATAGGTTTGTGCGGAGAGTGGTTTATTTCTCTTCTTGCTTCAGTCTCTTATGTAATATAACTACCACTTTTAAACACACTGTGTTACACACACACACACACACACACACACACACACACAGGAACATTTGTATATGCTCCATTCTGACAGGCAGAACTACCAGAGATTGGTGTAGAGGTGGTTTCTGTTGTGTTAAGGTCTCTCTCGCTCTCTCACACACTCTCTCTCCTTACAAACACAATCTTAATGTCTCTGTGCAATAAATCACTCTTATCACTACTATCACAAACTCATACTCTGATCCTAATTCCATCCGTTGTGAAGACCGGAGCCAGTGACAAGAGTTTTCCTTCAAAATGAACAGTTCACTATTAATTTTCAAGCGCTCCTCAGCAGGCAGGAACCACCCCGGGCGAAGACCCTGAGTCATAAATTAGGCTGCCGAATCGGCACTTAAATGCAAATATCTGCCATCCATTCTCAAGCCCAGTCATTCCCCTCAAACTCTCAATGGCATGCTGCTCATTTTGAAAGAATGCAAGTAGAATATATGCATTTTTGCCCGTACATACTGTACATAACTGCTATGGGGTTAACTGTGGGGTTGGGAAGGGGGGAGTGGGTCATCTTTTTATTTTTATTTGACCAAAATATGCAAGACTGCCAACGCCACTGGCAGCAACACAACCTCAAAGCATGATACATCCACCCCCATGCTTCACAGTTGGCATGGTGTTCTTGTCATGAAATGCATATCCCCTTCTCCAAGCATACCTTGGCTGATTTTACATAGTTCCTTGACTCGTTTGGCTTGTCTGGATGTTCTGTGGTGTACTTCAAACTTGCAAAGTTCTGGGACCACCCACTTGACTTACATAGGGGTTTTGATTTGCATGTCCTACCAGCATATGGACAGTTCTTTCAGAGAGATTTCTTGGTCTTCCAGATCGTTCACATCTTGATCTCCACAGTTCCCCTGATCTACTATTTATAACACCTTTAACCCTCAAACTGCTGGTACACAGCTTTTAATTTGCATCTATGAGTTGTATCATTAGCATTAGCTGTGCATGAGCTGCTAACTGTTTAACTACTTTTTCTTTGAATGTGGGTAACTATCAACCCTTGTCAGCAGACACTTAATGATGAACCATGTTCTAGGCAACAGTTTCTGTTTTAGCCAGGATTCTAAGTAGCTGAGCCTCTCCTAAATGTGAGGCAAGCACAATTTGAATAAAGCAAAGCTAGCAAGATGCATGGCTACCATGGCTCCACACGCAGTTGCCTGTGTGCCCTGTTCGCCCTGTTCCAGGTGATTCTGTACCATGACAATCTTGTTTGACCCTCACACTTGGATTTCAGTAAGCCGTGCTAATAGTTATGTTGGGGCTTATCCTTTCAGTGTCTTTAAGCTAGTTTAGTTTAGCTCATTCACCTCCCTCCAGAACTGAGGGCCATCTATTATTCTGCGGTGACCTTGTCAGGTCAGGTATTTCGAGATCAAACAGCAGAACACCATAAAGAAGTCCAGCATTGCAGGTAAAAGCTTCCTCTCCGTCTCCCATTAGAGTGCCTCTCACTGGGTGAGGCCTTTTTGCCCTAGACACCTTTTAGCCCCAGGTGAGGGCCTGATTGGTTAATTGCCTTGGGAACAGAACTGGCGTCTGGACACGTTCTGACGTGCACTTTTGCTCAGCAGGACGAGCCAACAGCAGAGGAAAGCAAGACAAAGGCCAAACCACAGCCATGATGCAGCAACTACGAGGGGACTGAAGTGGGGACACCAGAATGACCATACAGAGCACGGTCAAGCATGATTTCCACGCTGTATTGGTCAGGGGACTGCGGAAGCACCTTAACGGGGGCAAAACGATAACATGACCCCTACATAAGCCTTTAATGACAACTGAAATGAACCCACATTAACATTTATGAAGGCTTATTCAACACCTGGGTAGTTGTAATTTTAAGAGAATTGCACTATTACACTATATGGACAAAGGTATTGGGACACCTGCTCATTCATTGTTGTTCTTCTGAAATAAAGGGATTCATGAAGGGATTACAGTTTATCCTGCTTTTGTTGGAGTAACTGTCATTACTGTCCAGGGAAAAAGGCTTTCTACTACATTTTGGAGAAGCATTGCTGTAAGGATTTGATAGCATTCAGTGACAAGAGCGTTAGTGAGGTCCAAATGTTGGATGATCACCACACCATCTCATCCCTAACTCCCAACTCATCCCAGAAGTATTGGATGAGGCACCATCCATCATTCCATCATTATAGCGCAATGCTGGGGGGCCTTATACCCCTCTAGTCATGGTATGGCATTAGACATGGTGCCAATGGGTTCAAGTTTATTATCTGCTCCAGAGAGTCACTATTCTATAAGCTATACTTATGGACTTGTCTGCAGGGTCTAGACAAGCTGTGAGTGTGAGCCTTTGCACACCTGTGTCAGCAATAGGTGCAAGTTAAAGTAGCTGAATGCATTCATTAGAAGGGGCGTCCACAAACATTTTTTTTTGACATTTGCTTTGATTCACCAGAGTTTCGTAGCTTCTCTTTCAGTTTAGGGGGTTGTTGTTTTTTGTTTACATTACAATTTACATTTTTGGACATTTTCCTTCGTAGCAGAGATCTTTATGTAGCTTATATGAAAGAAATATTAAACTTTATCAAAATGGTCATGAAAAATATACAGCAAAAAACTAATTGTGTTAGCTTGCTGCTCGCTTTCCTCCAACTCCCCAAATCTCAGGATTAAATTTCACCAGTCAGTTGGATCCCATACCCTTCAAGAGATCAAATGAAGGCTGGCTAGCGCACTTGAACCTACATAACGATATGTCCAAATACGTCAGGTCCATTATGACGGAGGCTACGGGAGCGTGTACGGCACTAGAGGCAGCAACACCCAGAGTTTGGGAAGGGCTTGGCCCTGTTAAAGGCACCTTTCTACCTCTGGACCCCCTGTTGTAGTGAGACCCAATCTGGTGTCGGGAGAGTTAGACAAGTGTGCAATCACAAAACAATGGCTTCCTTTCATGAGCTAAATGCCCATTATGATGCTAAAAGGAAAAAAGCATTGGCTAATTACACGGTATTCACGAGACACCTTGAGGTCTTTGTCTGCCCGGTCAGGATGGATTGGGTTAGAAGGGGTTAGTTATTTTACAACAGTCATCTGAACCTACTCCACTTCAAAAGAAGGAGAGGAAGGGAGAGAGGGTTGGGTAGCCCCTCCAGACCTTGTTCTGAAGTTAGCATGCTGAGCTGTCCGGCGGATTCCCCGAAAAGGCAGCGTCATAAGGCCAAGGGCTGTATGAAAACTACTCCATTTCTTTCTCGTGCTCTCTCTCTCTCTCTCTCTCTCTCTCTCTCTCTCTCTCTCTCTCTCTCTCTGTCTCTCTCTGTCTGTTTTTACCCTCTGCAGACACCTTTAGATAAATGGTGCAGGAGCAATCTCTCTCAGAATTCCTCAGGTCATAAGTTATAGCGTCCTGCTCTTCGCTGGTGGCCATGTTTGGAGGCCTCCTTTTCCAATCCATCTTAAAGTCATTCTTTTCATCACAGACATTTAACCTTGACTGTTTGCAATGTCGCCGGACAGCAAAGGACAGGTTAGCCTAGACCGACGACTGCGACTGAGACCGACTGTGTTAATTAATTGGTTAATATTAAAAATAAAAAATCAGATTGTGTTACGTCTGAACCAATTTAACAGCCAGTCGAGAGCCAAAAGTACCAAATAACCTAATGACATGTTTAATTACAAAGGGAATTATGCAATGACTTTACCTTCCTAATCCACTGTTGATTCATAAAGGCAGTGCTTAGTAATGGTGAATGAAGGTTACACTTGTATAGTCCCTTTCTAATAACCACCAGTTAATGCAGAAAGCTTCACCATCAACACTCTACACAATTTTTAACAATCAGCTTTCAACCAACACACACACGCACACCCACCAGCAAGAAGCAGCAGCCCACTGCACACTCTCAACTGAAAAACAACATCCACCTGGAGGACTTATATTATATATAGTATATATTAGTGCTGTCAACATTGACCCCTATCTTTACAGCCTAGCGATGTATTAGCGTTTTTATTTAGTGATGGAAACACAGCTTCTGTATCCGAGCTTCATCATGTTCGTGGCTAAAGTTCTCTAAACTACACTGATTCCTCTAGACAGTTTATTAGGTATAGTATACTATAATTTAATAGTACTATAATATAATAAGTACTATAATACTTAATATAGTAATTTGTATAGGACTATAACAGCATAGGATAACGAATAATAATAATAATAATAATAATAATATATATTATTATAATTATATATTATAATATTTATTTATTTATATGTACTTGAACTTTCAATGGAAGTCGATGCTAAATCATTTTTTGTATTGATCCACTCATCATGACATTTTGACACAATGTAAAGAACAGCATCTAGATTCGTAATATGTCAAAATATTGTTCATGCATGGCATATTATTTTATGTACATGATTGTATTCTGTTCTCCTATCCATGTATATTTTGCTGTTTTAATTTTCTGTGGATGAGTGAGTAAAAACAGGTGATGCCATTGGTTGTTGGAAGTATGTGAGGGAGGTAATTGGTTACCATATTGGTTATATCCATACCCATACTGTTTTTCCTCCACCAATCAATTTAGGAATGCTATCTTTCTATCTTGACCCAGCCTATACTATGTAAGGTGAGTTGGTGTGAAGTAACCTTTAGTATTGGTGCATCCAACCTTGTGACCAACCTTGTTGCCCCTCGCTGACTATCAGTGATATAACTATTTGGAATATGAATTATTAATATGGCTAACCTGATTCAGTTTTTTTGCTGCTTAATCTAATCTGAGTATCTTTTTAATGAGTACTGGGCAAATATTAAGCTGTTCTGCTGCAATTCAGGTACAATTACATGGTGCTGCCTATTACGGACAAAGGGGTTGGGACACCCGATCAAGTTTATCCTGCTTTTGTTGGAGCAACTGTCTCTACCAGGGAAGAAGGCTTTCTACTAGATATTAGAGCATTGATATGAGGATTTGATTGCATTAGTGAGCTCAGGATATTGCATGATCTCATCCCAAACTCCCCAACTCACCCTGAAAGTTCCAATAGGTTCCAATGTTTATTGTCTGCTCCAGGGAGTCCTATTCTATTGGCAATACAGGGACTCTACAGGGACTAGACATGCTGTGTTTGTGTGTGGATGTGCATATCTGTGTCAGCAATGGGTGCAACATAAAGTAGCTGAATGCCCCCGTTAGAAGGGGTGTCCACAAACTTTTGTACAAATAATGTTTTTTTTTTCTTCTGACAGATGGACAAGTCATAAGATTTGAAGGGAATAAAAAAGGGAAGATAAAGGCGGTGTTTTAATGCAATGAGATGATGATCTTACACAGTTGTCCACATCTTGTAGGCCTGTTTTCTCGAAGCTCTGAAGTTCTAAGAGACATATTATGGTGCTAAAAGTCGCTGCTAAGACAAGTTGAAGCAGAACGATTAGAGAAAGAGGTCAAACACAGGTCACAGGGCTGAGGCTCCAACCTGGTGTCAGAGAAGTTCAAATGATCTGAATCTCAGACCACAAAGCAAAGTACAGAGGTTTGGTAAGCTTCCTGAGAACGTAGCAAACGTGAGCTGAAGCAGCTGAAGCCGAAAAGACCTCAGTATCAACTAAGTTGGAAGTTGGATGGACTGTTGCATGTCCAAAACATCTTACAAAGAGGAAAGCAGCGTGAGTGTGTACCATGAAGCCAGCAAGCTGAGTTGCATTTGAAAGAGTTCAAAAGGCTTTGAAGATGCTCCAGGTTAGTGATCTTGCTCAATGGAGAGAATGCAAGAGAGAGAGAAAGAGAGAGGCAGAGAGAGAAAGAGAACACATGAAGGGCATTTTACAGAAGCTCTAAGTGGTAGGTGCAGCACACATCATAAAGATTGATGTAGAGATAAAGCTAGAGAGAGAGAGAGAGAGAGAGAGAGAGAGAGAGAGCGCAAACGGGAGGAAAAACCCGTCCTTTTTGCATTAACTGGTGTGCAGGAATTGGCTTGCCCGGCTGGGTTGGGGAGAACAAACCAGACGCCAGTTCCTCTGTTACTCAGTTAGTCTGCGTCTGGTCGTTAGCTCTGCATGGCCACAGGGTATCAGCCAGATCCCAGCAGCCATACAGACAGCAGCAGCCCACGTACAACACACCCCGGTCTACATGTTCTGCTACGCTGGGATCGGACTACTGGAGAGCGTGTCAGTGATCACTTGGGTTCCCTGGGTTATGGAAAGCTGTGGATGCTGTAGCTATTTTATGGGCTCTTTGAGGATGTTTTGAAGTGCTGTTTGGCAGGACGAGACTGATCCAGTGATCAGTGATTCAGATGGGTCTTTAATGCTGTGGTTTGGTTGGGGTAACCAGATCCGACTCATACGTCTAGAAACATCAGAAGTGTTTCTTCTGAACAAACTGACGCATCGTTTGAACTGAATCTTAACAGGATAATAGCAGTACTTTCTACTGCTCCATTGATTATGAATGTCCACAGTGTAGGAGCTGAGTATGTTAGCTATGCTTTAGCTAAAGTAGCTGGAGTCTTAGTAAGGTACATCAACGGCCATCGCAAGAAAATTGTAGATAAAGGAAAAATATAAAGCCACCCAAACTGTCTGTTTGTCATGAGCAGCAACAAGCACATATGGACCAATGGCACTGCATACCTCCCCTTCCTGTCTTAGTCAGGTTGTAGGTCCTATACACCATTTTTTCAAATACACAGACTATATACTGGTGCCTAATTAGACTTGCTCTTTCAGCTTCCTCACATAATCACACATGCTTTTTGACCATTTCACATACTAAACTATATATGTAAAGGATTCATTCTAGACTAATTTTATTCTAAAGATAGCTACCAAGCAAGACTTGACTCAGACTCCCATCCCAGAGACTCCAGACTCGATTAAGACTCACAGTCCGGAGGCTTGAGTCTCGACACAGACGCACAGGCTAGAGATGCAAGACTTGACTCAGACTCCCATCCCAGAGACTTCAGACTCGATTCAGACTCACAGTCTGGAGAGTTGCATCTCAATTTAGACTCGCACTCTAAAGACACAAGATTCAAGACTTGACCCCAGAGACACGAGATTCAGCGCATACTCACAGCCTGGAGGCTTGAGTCTCGACTAGGCTAGAGATGCAAGACTTGACTCAGACTCACAGGCCAGAGATTTAAGACTTGATTCCGACTCACAGGCCAGAGACTCAACTTGGATTTAGACAGCCCAGAGACTTGAGATTTGACTGAGGCTTGAGACTGGACTCAGACTCGCAGCCCAGAGACTAGAGACTCATCTCTGAATTAAGACTTGACTCAGATTCAGCCCAGAGACTAGAAATAAGAGCTTAGAGACTCAAGAGGACTTGATTCAGACTTACAGCCCAGAGACTAGAGACTCATCTCAGAATTAAGACATGACTCAGATTCACAGCTCAGAGACTTAAGAAGACTCAGACTCTAAAAACTCAACTCAGACCCACACACCAGAGACTTGAGAATCGTGGCTTGACTCAGACTCAGAGCCCTGACTCTTATTTAGACCTTAAGACCTCAACCGTGACTTAAATCACACTCAAAGCAGAAAGAAACTTGAGACTTAACTTGGACTGACATCCCAGAAACACAGCTTAACTCACATGACTCACATGAAGCAACTTGTGAGCATCTCTTATTTCCTATGTTCTATCTGTATAACAATGTGGATCTTGTCAGTGGGCAGTTTGTTATACAAGAGGATCGGCTTACTGAAGGGGAGTGCCGCTGCTCTGTAGTGGTGATTAAGAAAGTGTGTTTAGAGTTGGTGGACGTCCGTGAATAGCTGTGTCAATATTTGAGTTGTGATTAGAGTGGGTCTGTGTCTCCTTGCTGAGTTCATCTGGGAGCTGGTGCTTATGGTTGGGGAAAGACCCAGCAGAGAATTACCGCTGTCCCACTTCAAAGACACACACACAAGCAGACACTAAATCATCTACCCACCCCAGTTCTTCTTCAGACTGCCTCTCTGAATCTGTCTTCCTCTCTTTGTCTCTCTGTCTTCCTCTTGCTTTCTCTTTTGGCTCTATACCAATTAAAGGTTTTCTCTAGAATCACACGTCCAATCCCATCCAAAACCATTCAGCATCTTTACGTGTACCAACATGTATACATAAATTACTTATAGTATTTAGAAAAGTACTTGACTCAATTGATTTTCACCTCAATTTTAAGGCCCACTGATATGCACCAAAATTAAATGCAAATGCACTGGAAAAGGGTCACTTTGAATTGACATGATTTAAATGTGGCAATAGTGTAAAAGTTAACAAGTTCATTTCTGCCTGCGCTGACCTCTAAAGGGGATGATCCAGCGCTGAAAACCCAAGAGCAAAAAGTGTCTAAGCACAACCGTTTCTTTCCTACTGGCTCTAAATAGACTAAAACCCATTGTTTGCTCCAACCATAGTAGTCATATATACATTTTAAATACAAACCTTCAATGTGACACACTGTACTGTAGCGAGTAAGTCATTATCTGGCATAATTATGCTCACTTTTTTATTTGATGGCTTAAAGTAATTGAGTTAGCTAGCTAAAAAAATTGATAATTGATAATTGATAATTGATAATTGTGAGAGCACACAGCTCCACACCTAGTCTATTTTCAAGCCTTCCGGCTGTATCGTTAAAAAGCAATGGTGCTTGCTAGTATATCTCCGCCGATGGTCTCACAGTGCAGTGGTCTCGCAGTGCAGTGGTCTTGAAATGCGGTGTGTTCAGGTCAATTTCTGGTGTATTGCTGTCTTGGCAACAGAAAACACAGGTGCGCCAACGACTGAAAACAACCTATGGCAGACATCAACAGTCAGATGTTCGTTGCTATCTTGGCAGTGAATTGTCAACACAGGCACGTGCCCAACTGCGCCACTGAAATAGCAATCCACCAAAGTCAAGCCACACCTGGCTTTTAAAGGTAATGGCAAGTGACACACCAAAGAGTATCCAAAACATACTTTTCCTGTCGTAATAATGATAGCAAAGACACGCTGACACGCCCTAAATAAAGCGTCTAAAACAGGGCCCTTACTGTGTATAGTAGCTAACTGCACTAGACAGCCTGCTAATTTGTAAGGTAGCTTTAAGCTAACCACCAACCAAGGCGTTTCTATACTGTTTTTGCTGTGACTAGGTGTGGAGCTCTGTGCTCTCACAATTATCAAGTTATTAGATGTAATTATTTACTTATTTTTACTGTTACTGGTTGGAAAATTAGCTAGCACTTATTCTTAGCACCAACATGGGGAACCTTCTGGTGACCTGGCCTCCAGTCCAGCCCTATTCATGTCCATTCTGTAAGGCAAAGCACACTGCAAATCTCTATGAATGAATCTTTTCCGTGTAGCAGCTGTTGTCTACAGTGGTTGTCCCCTGGGTTCAGTCCCATATGAAGTTTTGTTGTTTTTTTATATTCCTGGTGTTTGTTAGCTACATTAGCCTTAAAGTTATAGTGCTAAATGAAACAGCTGGCTTCATCTTGGATTAGAAAAGAAATTGTGTGGATACATTTTTTGAAAACTGCCTAAATTTCCTCTTCGAATCACTTTGGTATGGACTGATATGGCATGTCATCGGCTGTGTTCACCTTATAAGCCTCACTAATCAAATCAATGTGTCTTCTGTAATGTGAACAAATCTGTCGCGGAAGTGGTTCAGACTAAAAAACGCATCAAATCTTAACTAAATCTTACTGTTTATATCATATATCATGTCGCATGCCCTCAAATGGGATACGTATTGGATCTAGGACCACATATAAAGGTGATCACCTGATTCCACACAGCCCTGAAGAAAGTGACTTCAGCCTAGTAATTTGAGAGTAACCTCATTGTCTTGTTGGAATATCGAGGTACTTTTCTGGTTTCTGTTATTTCAGTGAACTGAAGGGATGAATCCCCACTAAATGCATAAAAAAATGATAAAAATTAGTTGCATCTCAGAACTTTTACTTGACTGCCGTTGTACAGTACATTCTCATAATCTCTCATTCTTACAACAGTTAGAACAGCTAATTCATTATTGAAAGAAGATCAGAAGAAGATCAGAGGAAGGTGGAGTGTAAAAATCCCAGGCCCTGTTCCGCTCTCTATTATGGGCTATTTCTGGTACGTCCCTGTTAGCCTCTCTGACTTTTTCCCCCCTCATTGCTAACTAATGTGTTGACCTTTGATAAACATTAAAAGTGGACCTGAAGCTAAAGTGGATCTACTCCCAGCCTATTATTCGGATGGTTCAAAATGGGCCCAGAAGACACAGTAATTGCCGTCCATCACTATACTCAGCGTTTGTTTTCTGTACCGTAGGCATTGGAGGCACGAGAGCGTGAACACATTTCAAACACACTATAAGAGGGTTTTTTTTTTGCCAACATTTTTTTTTTTTGCAAAGCAGTGAAGAAGAAATGGGTCTGTAAATCTGCCTGGGCAGTGCTTTTGTTGCACAGTAGCGGCGAAGCTGCGGTGACAAGCCCTGCTCTGAGTGCTGCCGTGGTGTGGGCTGGGATGGATGGGCGGTGACCCCTGCTCTGCTAACCCATCCGTCTCTCGCACTGCTGACCGTCGCCCTGGTCCGCGCCCCCAACTTGATTTATCGTGGAGTGGAGTGTGGTGGTGGTAGGGGGGGATAAGGGTGGGGGCTGCAGGACCCAATGGGCTTTTGATGAAATTGTTGGAGGGATCTAGAGCAATAAATCCACATCTATACATCCAGGTCACCGGCTGCTTCTGCCATTCTCTAGCCATCAGTAACCCCTCTGACACCACGCTACGGCAAAGTCATAACTTTACATTGCCGGGGGCAAAGGGGTGGAGGCGAAAAGGCATGTGTGTATTTACACCAGCTACGCAAAAGGGCCTGATCGATATCAAGGTTTTGTGACCAATACCGATGCAGTTACCAGTTTTAAAGAGCTGCAAATTCTGACACCAATAAGCATTAAATGCTTAATCTGTGCATTAATGACTAATCTAATTGATAATTATCATGCATGAATATTCAAATATGAATCACAAATATCACTTTTAAGGTTGAAATTCATCATAATCCTTATTTACATGATCTCCTTTTTAAGAATCAAGGGATAAAAGCTGTTAGACCATAGCTGCCCAAACACTGGCCTAAAGATCAGAGAAGCAAACCTGCCACTGGCAGGAACTGTGGGTGGGGAGGGGGGGGGGGTCTGAGGGAGTGAAGAAACAGTGCTCCACCCTCAACTGAGGTGCCTGATACAGAACTGATATAGATGTAAACAACCTCTGTTCTGATTGGCTGTGCCATATTGTATCTCATTCAAAAATCATTCCATGCTGAAACCCTCCTTATAACTTCAGTGTGAAGGGGTGGGGCTAAACTGATCTGTTTAGATGTATTCTACTACCAAGACGTGGTTGGAGAGGTATCTGTTTGCTAAAGTGAAAGAGAAGCAATTAAGTGTAGGTGCTTTATTGGCACAGTTTTGCCAATACCAATAAATCTACAGAACTTTAATTACTGGTCAGTCGATGTATCAGTCAAGCCCTAGGCCATAGACCAGCACTAAAAGAGAAAGGCTGAGGACTGAAGACAGATACAGATATATAGCTCTTACAAATCTGCAAAATATTTAGTGTATAGCATATTAAAGTGCATAGCAACCTGTCCGTGTGTAAATTATGTAGTGCTAGTTTAATAATAATAAATTGCTCATTATACATACATTACAGACAACTATAGTGTCATGCAACACCTACAGAACCGGCTCTAATATTGTGCCAATTATGAAAATGCTTTTTGCATTGAGCTAGTCTGTACTCTCTGGCACTTGATGGTTCTGTGTCTGAAGTATTCTTCTTCTTGTGAGAATAGATCATGTACTCGGTTCTCCGGAAGCTGTTTGAATGATTGCAGTGTTGTGGAGGAACCTGTGTCTGAAGGTGCTGATGTCCATGGACAGGTCCTGCATTTCTGAAGTTCAGCTCTTCTGTCCGAGTCTAGCGAAGGTTTAAGTGTCAGATCAAACCTTTCCATGATGGCCCTTTACAGAGCGTGGAGTGTGTACCACTTTGCAAGTCTAATCTGGCAAGTGTGATGAGGTGTGATGTGTAATGTGATGCAATATGATGCGATGTAATATGGTTTGATTTGATGTAATGCAATGTGATGCGGTGTGATGTAACGCAGTGTGATGTGATGCTTTGTGATGTGATAGAATGGGATGTGGCATGATCTAATGTAATGTGATACAATTTGATAAGATGTGATGTATTGCAGTGTGATGTGATCCAATGTGATGTGGTGTGATGTAATGCTATGTGATGTGATCCAATGTGATGCGGTGTGATATAATGCTATGTGATGTGATACAATGTGATGCAGGGTGATATAATGCTATGTGATGTGACACAATGTGATGTGATGCAATGTGATGTAATGTAGTGTGATGTGCTACAATGTGATGTGTTGTGATGTAATGCCGTGTGATGTGATACAATGTGATGTCATACAATGTAATGTGATGTGTTGTGATGTAATGCAGTGTGATGTGATACAATGTGATGTGATATGTTGTGATGTAATGCAGTGTGATGTAATGTGAGGCGATGTGATGTGATGCGTTGTGATGTAATGTAGTGTGATGTGCTACAATGTGATGTGTTGTGATGTAATGCCGTGTGATGTGATACAATGTGATGTCATACAATGTAATGTGATGTGTTGTGATGTAATGCAGTGTGATGTGATACAATGTGATGTGATATGTTGTGATGTAATGCAGTGTGATGTAATGTGAGGCGATGTGATGTGATGCGTTGTGATGTAATGTAGTGTGATGTGCTACAATGTGATGTGTTGTGATGTAATGCAGTGTGATGCGATGCTATATGATGTAATGCAGTGTGATGTAATGTGATGCTATGTGATGTGAACTTTCTGTCCATAACATTTCTCTCTCCTTCTCTGTCTTCTTCTATATCTTGGTCTCTCCCTTTCACCTTCTCAGTCTCTGGCTCAAATATGTCTGTTTCTTGTGCTCTCTGTCTCTCTCGCTCTGCCCCTATCCATCTCGCTCTCTCCAAGGCTTCCTTCCTGTTAGAAGTGTGTGTAAAGTTAAGACACAGCAAGGTTGTGTAGCCCCCCGGCCGGGTGGGTTCAGCGGTCATTAACCCAGCCCAGCTGGGCTCTGGGGCAGGCTGGAGTTTCTTTAGTTCGGAGTGAAAGAAACCACAGCGCCTCTAATCTGAGCTATTGTGTGTGTGGATCAGTGACAGGGTTAAAGCAGCACAGCGCTGAGCCACACACACACACACACACACACACACACACACAC
Source organism: Salminus brasiliensis (assembly GCF_030463535.1). Lineage (NCBI taxonomy): Eukaryota > Metazoa > Chordata > Actinopteri > Characiformes > Bryconidae > Salminus > Salminus brasiliensis. Next base: position 6,876,072 of record NC_132880.1, read on the forward strand.
ATCAGAATCCACCACTGAGAGGCGCGAAACGCAAGGCTAATTTCTGCAGTGGCCGCACACAGACACACACACACACACACACACACACACACACACACACACACACACACACAATGTAGATACATATGCAGTATATGTACAGACATACATGTAGTCCCTCTCTCTCTCTCTCTCTTTCTCTCTCTCTCTTTGTTATATAGACAAGCACACAGACTCTCACTCTCTCCTTTTCTCATACGCATACACACTCTCACTCTCAATTGCGCGCACACACACACACACACACACACTCGCATTTCTTTCTCTCGCTGGCTCCACACCCCTTCCTTGGAAACCCACCTGCACTCTGCATCTCCCCCTTTCATCTCCTCAGCCTCTGTTTAACACACAAAAGAGGCAGCAAAGGCCGGATAGAGAAACCATTAAGTGACTTAAGCCTTAAGACTGTCCAACAAATTAACACAATTAACACAAGTGTTCAGAGTTTCCCTCATGTGCTGAAGCTCATAGTGCTTAACATTCTCTGTTCAATTTTAAACCATATAAACACAGTATATAAAAAACACTTTCAGACATCAAATCAAAAATTCCTTCCTCACAAAAACCAATGAGGGAAAAAAAAATCAAAGCCCCCGTTCCATAGGCTTTCTGGAATTTATTAACAATTAGCCGAGTTTCAATTTGCATAAAATCGCGGTAGCATTTTTCCAGTCAATTTAACCGAATCACTAAAGCATCTATTAGCTTGAAGCCAACCCAAATGGGCCTACATTGCAGCAAGACTCTCCACAGCCCTGACTGGTCTTAGAAAAGACTGCAATCACCAGAGGAAAAGAGAAAAAACACGCGTTTTAGATTTCATCTATCTGAAACACATTCAAAACTTGATTTAAACTGTGCTTTTAGTCCGGGGGGAGCCGGCTGAAAAACTATTAGCCATGACAGTTATGTATGCAGATGTTCTTCTATAATACATTAACACACGTTAAGTGTTCTGAGTTCAGCAGACTAAAAAACACCAGCTAATTCACTTGGAGGCAATGTAGGAAAGTCTAGTCCTACAGTAACATTTTCAGCAGCTCTGCAAGAGTAAATGAAGAGAGATCAGCACAACTGCGGCGTTGTGCCTTTAGGAGCAGTTTTTTTTTTTTACTTAAATCTGGTCAATTTTGTTTAAAAAATGTATTTGAACTTCATAAATCAGTTTTTCCAACTTGATTTTGCTAAATTTAATGATAACATTTTAAAACTCTTTACTCTTACTCTTACTCTTTAAGCTCAGTTAGGTTTGTTGAATTGTTGAATATGCTTTTAGTTAATTTTTGTAAAATTTAGTTTTTGATCTGTAAAATGTATTTGAAATGTACACTTGAAATTGAGTAAATATTTGTGAAACATTTATTTTTTATCTGTAAACTTTACATGAACTTTACGACTTTGATTTTCCCAAACTGAGAAAATGTAAAATTATGCTTTTAATCTGTGAATTTTACATGAATTGTATGAATCTGAATTTTCCAAACTATGTGTTTGGAGAATGTTTGTGTTTGTGACTTTTCCAAACAGAGTAAAAGTTTGTAACTTTTTGTTTTTGATCTGTAATATTTACATGAACTTTACAAACTTAAATTTCCTAAACCAAGTAAGCATTTTGTAAAAATGTTTTTGATCTTAAGATTTACCTGACATTTGCAAACTTATATTTTCTAAACTCTCTTTCTCTGTTGTTTTTTATCTGAAAAATGTATTTGAAATTTACACTTAAAATTTGAAACACTGGTAAAACAATTATTTTTAATCTGGAAAATGTACATGAACTTTACAATTCTGAATTTCCCAAACTAAGTAATTTTTTGAAAACATTCTGTAACATTTACTTTAATTAAATTAAACTAAGTAAACACTTGGAAAAATGTTTTTTGATCTGTAAGATTTAACTGAAATTTGCAAACTTGTATTTTCTAAACTTTTCTCTGTTGTTTTTAATCAGCGAAATTTATACAAACTTTACAAATTGAATGTTGTTTTTATATTTTTAAACTTAGAGTGTTTTTGTTAAATTAGATTTTTTCTTCACAGTATTCCACAATTTTTCTTCACAGTAATAATTAATGTGTTTCAGATTCAGTAAAACTTTCAGAAGATCCGAACTGCTTCCATTCAGTGTGATCGACTCAAACATATATAAATGATCTTTCCATGCTTAGCAAAGTTTATGTGAATATCGAACTTCTCGAACTTTTGAATATCGACCTTTGAAATCTGAGGTTTCCAAAGTTTTTATAAGTCATACAAATAAAATCCCACTGTCGTCAACAAGAAAAGATCATTTTTCAAAACAGCAGCTGAGACAATATCCTGTATTTTGGTATTTGTGGAGGCTGAGGTTGGCTTTCCAGCTGCACTCTTTTGGGAGCCCATTGCCGAGCAAAGAACGGGCAGATATATCAATGTCTTCTTCCGCCTGATCTCAATGAAACAAATCAATCAGCTCCTCCACAATTCCACAAAAACACTCTTACAGAAGCAAAACAACAGCTCTGAGGGGATAGAGGCATGGCAGATATTGAAAGAGTTTAGAAGCCCTTGGGTTTATGAGGTAGGATGAGTGTGTGTTTGGCGTGTGGCAGTTGAGTCGATGAGGTACGTTTAGGGGGGAGCCAAGGAGGAGCGGGGGGTGGGGGGTTGGGGTTCACTGACGGAGGAGAGGAGGAGGGTACAGACCGTTCTTGGACCAGTCAATAATTATCCTCCCTATCCGAGCGCTCTGTGTCATCGGGACAGGGCCTTTGGGTCTCATATAAACCCTATTCAGACCACACAAGGGAGCGACACCCGGGACCCCTTTTATTACCCCCCTCTTTGTTGAGCAGCAGTGAAACGAGTCTCTCTCGCCCTCTCGTTTTCTCTCTCTCTCTGTCTCCCCCGGTCATTACCATACATATCCATATGAACAGTCAGGCCGGGTCCTAAGCAGCTGTCCTCAGAAGTGCCCGTCCAGAAAGAGAGAGACAGAGAGAGAGAGAGAGAGAGAGAGAGAGAGAGAGAGAGAGAGAAAGAGGGGGAGAGAAAAGAGTGTCTGAATCCTTAAGTGATGAACAACAGAGGCCTCTTGAAGGGCTCTCTCTCTCTCCCTCTCTTCCTCTCTCTTTCTCAGTGATATACCTCACCATTTAAACAGTCCTTTCAGATAAAGAGGGCCAGAGGTGGGTGCAGGGCCACAGAAAGGGCCAAGCCCCATTCACCCTTACCATTGAGTGCCAAAGGGTTCACACTGGCTACAGTTTAAGGGTCATAGGGTGAGTTTTATACACCAATAGAAGCGCTAGCACATACTCATCTAACTAGCAGGCGTGATAACAATTAGGGACAATGGCCTGAAGCCTGTTTATTTGCAAATATATGCATGTGTGTAGCAGAGGTGGGTCACAACTACTTACGATCACGAAAATCTTGATTGACTCGTGCTCTGTACACTTTCTGCACAAAAGTATTGGGACACCTGCTCAGTTTCTTCCAAAATCTAAATCAAGTTTATCCCGCTTTTGTTAAAGTAACTGTCTCGACTGTCTAGAGAAGAAGGCTTTCTACTAGACTACTTTTGGAGGAGCATTGCTGTGAGAACTTGATTGCATTCAGCGACAAGAGCGTTAGTGAGGTCAGGATGTTGGATGATCACCACCCCAACCCATCCCCAACTCCTAAAAGTATTGGATGGAGCTCCATCCATCATTCCAGAGAACACAGTTCCACTGCTTTACAGCTCAATGTTTTATACCCCTCGAACCCATGCTGGCATGGTGCCAATAGGTTCATATTCATAAGGAGTCTTATTCTATTTGCAATAATTCTCTACAGGCTCTAGAGAAGCTGTGTGTGTGCATTTGTACGTCTGTCAACTGGTGCAACTTAAAGTAGCATTCATCAGAATGGGTGTCCACAAACATTTGGACATATAGTGTATTTCTTTGTAGGCTACTCCGCTCACCTCTGTCCTGTCAAACAGATCATATCAAGTATTAAACTGATTGGTTTAAGAGGTGAGAGCATTTTTTCCAAGCAGTGTGAGATCAACATGCTAGCGTTTATGCTAAGCGCTGTTTGAGCAAATAATGGACCTTCAGCGTTTTTGTTTTTTTTTTTACCCTCGGAAGTCTATTTTGCCCCTCAGAACTGTCACTCCCCCCATTTACCCGTCGCCCTCCTGCTAGTGGACGATAGACGGCTTTGGGCCGCATTCGGGTGAGATGAATGGGCGAGCCCGGCGGTGCAAAGCAGGCTAGTTTGTCGCTTCACGGGCGGCCTTCCATTCATTCGCCTGCGGAAAAAAAAGCGAAAGAGGGGGGCAGAGTGATTGATAAATTCTCTCACCCCTGGCTCTTTTGCACCCCCTTTATTGCCCCCCTCGGAGCCTGTGACCCATTACTCGGGGAGCACAATGGCACTTTCCACACTGCCGCTGAGTCAAACAGCACCGGGGGGATCTTGTGTCAATTATAAAGCGGCTGCTGCTCTTTCAGATGGCTAGCGCAAGCTAGTGAGCGGCCAAAGGAGAACTTAGCGCTTCTATCCTGTCTTTCCATCTATCTATCCATCCATCCATCCATCCATCCATCTACCCATGCATCCCTCAGCCCTCTTCCTCTCTTCATCAATGGCTTTTCTTTTTTCGTAGCACCAAAACAGCTCGCTAATCCTTTCCCGGACCCTCCCACCCCTCTTTGTGGCTCTCTCTTTCTCTCGCCATCTCTCATTGTGCAACGCTCTTTCTCTCTTCCCTCTCCTCTGGTCGCACCTCTCCTAATCCCACTTGTTGCTTCCTGTCGTAGGGCGCCTCGGGGCAGGCGAGCACCCGGAAGCTTCCTCGGCTCTAAGGCACATAGTTGCAGGCTGATGCTAACTGCATTCTCAGACCCAACTTGTATTCAGTGAACAGAGAGGAAAGAGGGAGAGAGAGAGTGGGAGCAGGGGGATGGGGTGGGTGAGTGTGTGTGGGGGGGTGGGGGGGTGTATAGAGAGAGCTGGGGGGGAGGAGGGTAAGGGTAGTTGACTTCTTGAGCCTATTTTCCCCATTTTAATACCATTAAAAAAGAGTAGCTAAGCGATTAGCAGAGCGAGAGGGGAAAAGACACCCTCGAGTGTGAACAGGGTTAAAGTGGAGGGGGCACGCCGGGCCAACAATGAAGGAGCTCAGCGGCCTCAGAGTGTTTCTACTCGCTCAGACACACTCCATGGAGACTCCAGTCAGGGGGAACATTTAAAGTGCCAACTGCAGCCTCTCTCTCTCTCTCTCTCTCTCTCGCTCTCTCTCTCTCTTTCTGCTCACAGGGACTTGTTCAACCCCCTCCTAAGATTTCACATGATAGACAGATGCTCCCACCCAGTGCAGGCATGCAAAGAGAGAGGTACATAGATGGATAGATCCACTGTCCAAATGTTTTTGGACATCTAGTGATTTTCACAGTGACATTACAAATAAGTGGTGGAGGCACTTTGTAGATACTTAAAAATGTCATCAAATGAATTTACTGAGTATTTATGTGGTTTATTTATTTTAAAATAGTAAGTGTGAGACTGTTTTTGGAGCTCAAAAATCATTTTACAAGCTTATTTACCACCCTGTTATTTTTTCTCAAAATAAAACACCTTATTATCCCTTTTACAGTGAGCTCACTGCAAAGGCCCACAGCTGCCGAGCCTAGCCTAGAACAGCTTTTTACACGTTGGCAAGTACTTTCTGCAATTATTCCCAAGTCTTAAGAATACTTACTAAGCTGTGCTGTTAACTGGCTGAATAGATTGTAGTAGGGTCTGGTAGGGTTAGCTTTTAGCATGGCATTTGGCGAGCACCCAGATAGGTGCAATGACGCTTGGTCAGGTTGGCCCTTCTCCGTGCAGTGCCTCACTTGGTTGGCCTGGCGTTACCTCTGTGCCTTTTTAGCCTTCCTTATTCTTGTGAAGTATCCATTGCGCGGAGTCTCAAAAGGCTTTTGCTATTAGGCGGGGTGTATTTAAATACTGGGGGTGTGAGTCAAGACTGTTGAGTAAGAGGACAGAGGAAAGTCTTTGAGGTTCACTGTATGTAGTTTTCATGCAGCTAAATAAAAGGTATTGGGACATCACGCCTAGAGGAGCTTTTGTGACATCCCATTTTAAATCCTTAGGCATTAACATGGAGTTGGACCCCTTTTGTAGCTTTAAGAGCAGCAGAGCTTCTGTGACTTTTCTGCACTATGCTCTATAACTATAACTTTTACTTATATGTGGTCTGATTAATTGCTGTGGCTCTTAAACACATCCACTTTTCAATAATACCACTCACAGCTGATGGTTAAATATCTAGGAGGGAAGAAATTTCACCAACTGACTTGTTACAATGGCATCTGATCACAGTACCACGCTGGAATTCAGTGAGCTCTTCAGAACCATTCATTCTTGCACAGATATCTGTCCAGGCAGACTACATGACAAGGTGCTTGATTTTATACACATGTGGCGATGGGACTGAATGGGAATAAAATTATCTCAATTTAATGAATTAAATGACGTCCCAATACTTTTGGTTTTGATACTCAATATCCATATGTGTTTCTGCTAAAATCACCTTCATTTTACATCATTTTAAACCTCAACCTAACTCTTAATGTCAAAGCTTGGCCTAACCCTGATCCCAGTTTTAACCCTAACCATGGTGCAAATCCTGCCCTTAATCCCAACACTATTGATAATCAACTGACCCAACTAGCCCAAAGTTTGGTCCATGGGTTTCATCTTGGCCCCATATACGGATGCCCACCAGGATTCTACCAGGGTCAGCGATAGGACCAGGAGGTGTTAAACATGGGCCCTATGTAGGTTGTACACTACACATGGAGCCTAGACAGGACCCATTTGAGACCCATGAAAGTGGGCTGTTGCCCATTTGGGAAACCCAAACCCACTCTTTGATGCTGTCTACAAAAATGGGTAGCGTCTGTGAAGATGGGCAGTGGCATTACGTCCTTGTAGAGCATGACTGCTTCAGATGGCTGGAAGGCAATGGTCATTTCCCATGGGCGTAGTTCACCCAATCAGTCTCTATTATGTTAGAAACCTCAATGATCTCTACAAACCTAATGCCTTACACACACACATGCCATAGGTCTCTGAAACCTTATGGTGCGTGCAGTAAGCCTATTGACTGGTTTGAGGAGGAAGGGATGGTGGGGGGGTGTTGTACCCAGGGGGGAATGCTCCTCATGGGACACGTATGGTACTAATGACCCCCCACAGGACAGGACAGTAGGACAGCAGGACAATCCAACATTCTGCCCCATTTCTATTCAGACTAAAGCAAATTTGTGAGACCATGTTCCGGCCTGAGGGTCTGGTGTTTCGAGCCTCTGAGGTTAAGACTCGTGTGCAGAACTGATCTTCTCATCACAGGCTTTTCCATAAACGTTAGGAGACAGCTCTACTGAAACTCAAAAGAGGGACACGCCACCAAATATTACAAAATTGAAAATCTGTTAAAATTTCCAAGATGCTCCGCCGCAGATATCCACAAAACTATGTGCTCACACACACTTGCTCAGCCACAAATGTTACCAAACTGTGCCCTCCCCACAACACACACACACACTTTACATGCTCAGCCACATATACCTTTAAGCTGTATACACCTGCTTTCATACACACACACACCACACACACACACACACACACACTTTACATGCTCAGCCACATATACCTTTAAGCTGTATACACCTGCTTTCATACACACACACACCACACACACACATACTTGACATGCTCAGCAACAGATCTCTTCAAAACTGGACACACATCACAGACTTGATATGCTTAGCCACAAACATCTTTAAAACTGTACACACACAAACACACACACACACACACACACACACACATGCACACATGGAGTGTGATCAGATAAAACGTTTCAGAGAGTGAAAAATGACTGATTCTAGGCTTTGATTACTCTGATCTACTCAGCAAACACACACACACACACACACACACACACACACACACACACACTGGCACTGCCTAACAAATGACAAGAGCAAGGTTAAACACAATCATGGGTGAGACATGAGTGTGTGTGTGTAAATGTGTATCAATCTGTGTGTGTGTGTGTGTGTGTGTGTGTGTGTTTGTGTGTGTGTGTGTTACAGAGGCAGATGAGAGCGGACGCGCAGGGCTCTAACAGAGTGCTTGAGAAAGAGGAGAGGCAGTGAATTAATCTCTGTGCGGGACGGGCGAGTGACGACGCCAGCAGAAGCATGACCAGCGTTATTCCTCCAAACAAGCCAAGACAAATGAGCCCAACACAACACACACACACACTCCTGATGAAGAACCAGCAGAAGAACAGAGAGACAACCCAGCTGCAATCAGTCAGAGAGAGAGAGAGAGAGAGTAAGAGAGAGAGAGAGAGAGAGAGAGAGAGAGAGAGAGAGAGAGTAAGAGAGAGAGAGAGAGAGAGAGAGAGAGAGAGAGAGAGAGAGAGAGGAAAAGGAAGGGAAAGAGAGAGAGTGATGAGGAGAGATGGAGAGATAGAGAGGAAAAATAAAGTGTGAGAGAGAGAGAGAGAGAGAGAGAGAGAGAGGAAAAGGAAGGGAAAGAGAGAGAGTGATGAGGAGAGAGAGAGAGAGAGGAAAAGGAAGGGAAAGAGAGAGAGTGATGAGGAGAGATGGAGAGATAGAGAGGAAAAATAAAGTGTGTGAGAGAGAGAGAGAGAGAGAGAGAGAGAGAGAGAGAGAGAGGAAAAGGAAGGGAAAGAGAGAGAGTGATGAGAAGAGAGATGGAGAGATAGAGAGGAAAAAGAGAGTGAGAGAGAGAGGGAGAGAAAGGGGAAAAGAGAGTGTGTGTGAGAGAGGAGAAAGAAGGTAAAACAGTGACAAGGGGCGAGGTAGAGATAGAGAGGGAAAAAGAGTGAGAGAGACAAGAAAGAGAGAGAGGAAAAAGCAGAGAGAGAGAGAGAGAGGGAGAGAGAGATAAGGAGAGAGGGAGAGTTAGAGAGAAAGAGAGGAGAAAGAGGTGTGTGCGAGAGAGAGGAGAAAAAGAAAAAGAAGAAAAGAGAGAGAGGAGAAAGCAGCGAGAGAGTGATGAGGAGAGAGAGGAAAAGAGAGATGGGCAAGCAGAAAGAGAGATAGAGAGCAATGAGGAGAGAGAGGGAGAAAGATAGAGAGAGGGGATGGAGAGTGATGACGAGACAGAGGGAGAGAGATAGAGAGAGGGTAGAAAGGAAGAGAGTGAGAGAAGGAGAAAGAGAGAGAAAGGGGATGATGAGACAGTGACGAAGAGTAAAAAGAGGGTGTTAGAGGGAGCCGAAAAAGAAGGGAATAAAAGAAGGCAAGGAGAAACAGAGGTAAATAGAGAGGGAGACAAATACAGGAAAGTATCCAGACGCCTGACAAACAGACCTGAAGGAACACCAAGCTGAAAATGAAGAATAAAGGACTAATATAAAGAAAATCTCTGTCTGCTGCTTCTCCAACCTTCTGACACAAGATTTACAGTTTTATCTCACAGCCTTCCTGCACTGGGTCATCCATCTAACACCACAGGTACATTTACAGCACCTATACACACACTAGACACTTATCTTAAAAAAAAACCCACAGGATTGATGATTGAAAAACAAATAAAAAAGGAAACACTTGATCAGCAATATTAAATATTAGCATCATAAGACACGGCTCTTCTCTTACACTAGACATTAGCTAAAGCTGAAAGAATCATAGTTCCTAGGTCAGTTTCCAGAAGTGCTTAATATTGCTCTCAATAAACCCCCAATAATTTCACCCAACAAACACCTCAAACGTTCTTAATAAACTGTCAAAAATATAACCTGGAAATGTAACCTTAAATCTGCAAATTAAGTTCAATAAACAACAGTAAACATCTTGCTGCTGTCTAATAAAAAAACATGTATCTCCATTTTCTGAACCCTGTAGCTGCTCCGTACACTGTGTGACTAATTCTGGATGAATGGACCAATAGAAATGCTCTACATGACTTAGAGCAGACTCTTATTTTACATCGACTTCCATTCAAAATGAACATTTCTGCCTTCTTCTGTGAAGTCACCATTTTTTAGATGTTTTTTTACTGGACAGCGACGATATTAGTAAATAGAGTATCTGGTATGAATGGCTGCCCTGTTTTTAGACCTCTTATGTTAGCCTGGGCTAAAACACTCCTTATGACTAGGGCATGAAAAGCTGGGGCTAAAGGGAACATGAAACTGCTGTAGTCTGAAAAGGCAGATATCGCCACAGGAGAAGGTATCCAGATATTTCAAACCATGATGAAAACTACAAATGTTCAACAATGGAGATTCATGCTCTTTAATTGGAGAGCAGCGATATACTGTTTGTAAATGTGTTGGTTTTTGTGACATCACAAAAGTAATTTAATAATACCCTGTTTTTGTAGTCTGTGTCCATAAACTGACAGATGACAAGCATGATTTACAACTTACAACACTGTGCAAGTGTTAAAACATACATTAGAATAGAAATATACAATCCCGCCAGCGGCAATTACGGGGACCAAGCACCATTTGACAATATTTTGGTACACTGAAGCAACAGCAGTTGTGTTGAAGTTGGCTGATTGCACTACTTTGCAACTACTTAGCACAATTGAGTAGTTGCACAAAATGCATTGACATGACTTTCTGACCATTTGGCAGTTGGATATGTGAGAAGAAATAACTCTAATTCTGGAAAATAACAGAAAAAAAAGTTATTTATAAAAATTTGAATCTACTGTGTTCACAGTTCAGGTCATTTGTAACTTCACTGCTTGAAAGTTTTCTTCCGTTATGGACCTCCTTTTCAATTGAGTCATAATTGTATTCACAAATGCTCAGTCCAGGATCTACCGCAGAATTTCCTCTGTGCTACGACCAACCTTCACGCTCTTTTATAATAAACCTGTGGCCATTAGCAAGATGGAGTTAGGCTAAACCATTCAGCTCGGTGAAAAGAAACACTTTCCATATATTAGACGACAAAACAAAAATATTATCCAGATATGAAAGGAATAAATCCACTGGACAAAAGGGTAATTGGTTGAGCAAGTGCTCACTCTCATTACCAGGCCCCACAATGGGGAACAGGTCACCAATTAGGCCATTCTGAGGACCATGAAGGCCATTCGGCAGGGAGCCGCAGTGGAAGGAGAGCTGGCCAGGGGTTTCAATAAATTTGCAAGCAATTTACCTTTGCGCCGTGTTGGCAATCTGATGCAATTTGAGCGCAATTTGTCTGCTTTCAGCCTCGCTCTCAGCTGCCTCTGCGCGCAGCAAATGGCAGCGAGTCGAAAATATCAGCCAACTGCGAAACGGGCGACATGTGACCGCAACAATTAGCATAAGTGCTGCAAGAAATCTGCACCTCAAAATGTCAGAGAAAAAGACACACAGGATCGCGGAGAGGAGACGAGCAGAGTGGAGAAGAGAGGGGAGAGATGCGCATGCTAGGGCCGGGAGGCGGATGTGGCAGCCGCACTGAAATTACCCGGCGTCCCCTTGGACTGAGCACATGGCAATTGCTCTGACATTTTCCCAAGTTTGCAGTTGTGACGTCACTCTCGGAGCCAAATAGCTATGCTGAGAGCTCGGAGAGCCCACGTCGGACTAAAACACCACAAAGAGTCTGCACGTGCCCTGCAGCGTTTGCACACTAACAGTCATAGTCTAAATATCAATGTAATTTCAAAGTCATCAGCGCACATGAGTGTAAATGGCGGAGCAAACTGAGGGGTATTCATGGGGGGGAGAAAAATGGGATAAGCGAGGATGAGATGAAGAGAAGGGCAATAAGTTCATCTGAAAAAAAGCATATATGTACATACACTGGTCAGCCATAACATTAAAACCACTGACTTGAAGAGAACTGAATAACATGATCTCGTTACAATGGTACCTGTCAAGAAGTGGATATATTCAGCCGCAAATGAACAGTCAGTTCTTGAGGTTTGTGTGTTGGAAGCAGGAAAAATGGGCAAGCGTAAGAATTTGAGCCACTGAGTATGCAGTGGTCTTTACCTACCAAAAGTTCTCCAAGGATGGACAACCTGTGAACTGGCGACAGGCTAGTTTTTGTGCCTCTAGCACAAATTGCTAAAAAAGTTCATGCTGGCTGTGATCGGTCTTGTGGAGTCCACACCTCGAAGGGTCAGAGCTGTTTTGGTGGCACGAAGTGGGCACCACACCTTTTAAGACAAAGTTCAAGGCAAATTAGGTCAGATCAGGACAGCTGTGACATAAACACGCCAGGACAGACTTAAAATGAACCAATAACATGTCTTTGTCAGTGTCTTCTTTATGGGCTAATTCAAGTTGAGTCAGGCCCACTAATGAATGTCCATGGGTGCCTCTGGTCAGTCTGTTCTCACCAAGATGTTTTATTACACATGTGTAATAAAAGGTTGGAGAGAGGACAGGGTTTGAAATTCTGGATCCTCGTTTTCTTCCGGATTTGGATTTCTTAATTTCTCACTTTCTAAAAAGTGATATCTTTTAAACTAGTTAGAAGTAGAAAGGTTTATTTTCTGCTTGATGCCTGTAGCCATCGCATGATTCTTTGAAAATCAACCACCAGAAGCACACCTGATGTAAGCATTGAGTATCCAAACAAGGTAGCCAAATCTGGGCCTTTTATCTGATGGGCTGCAATTTGCATCCATTTATATTGTAGCCTATTTTGACTCATCTGGCTTCCCTCTGACCTGTAACATACTTCAAAAAATGTTGTGATGAAGAAACAGATATAATTTCCTTCATAAGATTCTTCCTTGAAGGTTTGTGCAAGCAACCTGCACACTGGAACAGTGCAGCACCACTCCTGACTTAGCTAAATGTTCAAGCAGGTTTCTGGTAGACACATAGGGATGTTGATTTGCCTGTCTTACCAGTATATGAGGAGATGTCACAGATGTTTCTTGGTCTTCTAGACTACTAATCTTGGCTTCCACAGTTCCCCTGAACTGCCTTTTCTGAATAACAGTCAGTGCATGCTATAGAGAATGCAAGCTGAAAACACTTGGCTATCTTCTAAACTCCATCCTCTTAGACACCTTGAGGGCATCTATTACTTTCATTTTCAGATCTTTAGACAGTTGCTTATATGAGCCTATGTTTAACTGTTGAACAAGGTTTGAACATTTAGAGGAATTATAAAGCTTAGAAATGTAACACATCTGACAGATCCTATTTACGATTGCTGACATGCCTCAGACCTGATTTGCAGTGCTTAGGGTGCCAAGATATTTGCAAATGCCACACTAAAGTAAAATTTTTTTCAAATGCAAATTGCAACTGACTTCAGACCTTTTATCTGCTTCATTTGTCATGAAATAAAATAATCAAACCTGCCTTTAAAACTGTCTATCCAAATGTTCAATTGGTCTTAAATCAGTTAAAATAGTGGCACTGTTGACATGTGCAGTATTTGAGTTAAACCCCTTGATTTAAAGCTAAAAGTCTACAAACATATCCTATTACTTCATTACTTCACCCATTGAGGTGGTATACAGAGGCAAAATTCCAAACGTTGTGTTACCATCCAAATACTTATGGACCTGACTGTATATGTAGAGGTTTGCTTTCTGCAGTGCTTCAGAAACACTTTGCTAGCACAGTTGATGAAGGACTTTCATTCAGAATGCCCTGTTCCTCTGGGAAATTACATTACAATACAATACAATACAAACACATTGTCATATAATCATATAATTATCAAGTGATCCATTTCTCAAGCCTGTACATACATATATCCATTACACATGCTAAACAAAGACAGCTTTTCCACTTTCCTGAAGAGGACATCTCATCGGACATCTAATTTTTCACCGCCCTCCCTCTGTCGATACTTAATTACGCTCTTCAGGTTTATCAATTTCAGAATGCGCATAATGTTTATCAGGTTCGGGGGAAATTTTTTTGATTTATTGCCTATTTAGCCATTGTTGACTGTAATCACTCATGCATACATGACGCATTTCTTTTCTTGTTTCCTGACTTTTTCAGAAGGACCGAAGCTCAGCGTTGGGGTTTCCATGTCCCAGGAACCCACAGCAGGCCTCAACCAGCAGTGAGGGGGGGTGTTGGGTGGGGGGGAGAAGGAGGAGGATTATTCTGGACAGACCAGATGTTCTGTAATGGCTCCAGCTCTGAGAGGAAAAAAGAAGCGCAGCACAGACATTTTCCGCCCAATTTCACCATCTGAAAGGCCTGAAATACTTAACGTATTATAAGGGTTCCCACAGCTGTTTTTCCTAGGGTGGGGAGGGGCGAAAAAACCCACCAACTCAATGTCAAAATGCCTCTTTTTCACCCTCCATCTTTGCTTTTTTCCCTTTCTTTCTCTGCCTGTCAAAAACTGGCATGTTTTATGTAATAGTGTCAGACTGTTTATAATGCTCTAATGGGGGAACCAGCATATACCAACCAAATGCACTTTCCTTTCTTTCTTATCCTCTTACCACCCAATAATTGCTGTAGCCTATGTCAAAAATTTCATTTTAAGAATATGGACATCTTTTTAAAGCAAGAACTTGACTATACTTGACTTGACTTTCAGACAAACTCAATTGCACTCACAGTTTTTTGGCTTAAATAGAGATCCCTTATTTCTTGGTACTAAATGAAACCAAAGAATATATAAAAGGGACAGTTGGAAGATAATTTACGTAAGCCTGCATTGATTGCATTGATTACTAGTAACATATGTGGGAATTCAATCCAACCTGTGGATTGCATTTAGCTGTTATTTGCTCCACCAATCACCTCCCGTAGCTACAAATAGGATTTGCACAATGAGAAAGGAAACTGGATCATTCCTCCCTGCAAACGTGTCAGTCTTTTTCAGGTCATGCTACAGTATCTCACTAGGGTTAAGATCAGAACTCAGGCTTGACCATTCCAAAACACTGATCTTCTGCTTTTTCAACCATTCCTAAGTTGATTTACTTGTGTGCTTTGGGTCACTGTCCTGTTGCATGACCCAACATCTCTTCAGCTCGAGGTCATGGACTACTGCCATGGCATTCCCACAGTGATTGCAGGTCCAGGCCCTGAAGCTGGAAACCACAACAGTCCCTCCACCATGCTTGAGATCAGTTTTTTTAAGGTCTTTGTCCTCCCTTTTATCTACCAATTTGGTACTTCCTAGCACTAGCAATGCTCCTGACATTAGGAGGGTAGGAACATGTAAAGCCAGTCACTGCATCTTTTTGAATTGTTGCTGATGTGGCATTGCCAGGCAGCTGACTTGACCTGTGAGCGTTGTCCCTAGCTTCACCACACCAGCAACAGATGTCTGTGCCAGCATGGTCAATTGTGCCCTCTCAGACTCCGGCTGCTGATGGCAAAGTGGCATGGCTCGGGATTCGAACTCTCCACCCCTGGGCCACAGTGACATCACATTAGACAGTTGAGCCACTCTGAGCCCCTTACAACATCATTTTAACGCCAGAGTACTGAGGGGAGTATTGTGATTTTTTTAATATAATGATGCTAAATAACATCCAGCTAATCTTCGCACTTTGCAAAGTTAAAATATTTTACATTCAATTTCAATTCCCTTTCCAAATATGGAATCACATAACATCATAGCGTACGGTTTGCTACGGTTAGCATTAGTAAAGCTTCTTCTGTGAACCCCAAACAGGCTTAACAGACCAAGACAACCCTGAGAGAGAACTTGCTCTTCTGCCTGTACAGTAACATGGCCAACAGCAGAAGCCATCGTAGTTCGGCAAACCTGGAGGGCTCCAACTTCTCCTGTCAGCTCCCGCCTGCCATTTCCTCGCCGTTTTCTTTTCACGCTTTCATGCACACGCTCCACCGGCAAATAGCACATAATAACAGTTTAGACACCTTTCAATTTTAGCATCCTGCTTGAAGTTGTGTCCTTCCAGGTGCCATGACAACCGTGTGCAGCGCGTCACTCTATTAGTCCACTTTTTGTGCTCCGTGGTGACGCTGCCATGGCAACCGCACACCTGCCAGTCAAAAGGTTACATATATATTCATATGAAAATCGAACAAGATTGCTGAGGCAGGTTTTTTTCTTTCTTTTTTTTCTTTTTTTTTAAATTTTACTTTATTTTTTCATGTGTCACGGAGAGGCCCAGACAAGCAAACAGGTCTTTAAAAGCATGGCGGTTTGATATATCTATTCGATCTATTACACAACAGCAAAATAAATGATAACAGCATGGATGATTGCGAGGCTTGGTCAGTCTGAAGAGAGCGTCCCGCCGTCTTTTCGCCTCCAGTGGCGAAGCCTTCAGTGCTCCTTTATGGCTCCTTCAACAGGACCAGGCAGTGGAGGAGCGAGCCCAGTTTTCATCCCATCTCACGTCTGACAAGTAATCTTGCCGAGATACAACCCCCCCCACCAAAGACAGCACACCCACGAGTGAGTGAGCAAGAGTGAGAGAGAGAGAAAAAGAGAGAGAGGCAAAAGAGAACAGGCGGTTGATGAAATCTGAGTAGTTATCATGCTAACTATTACCTGTCAACCCTTCCTCGCTCCAATCTGTGGGGGCATCAATTTTGTGGAGTGGAAGTGAAGGGCGCGAGGGTGGCTGCGATGGGTAAACACCCTGCCAAAGGCCTGCCTCGAGCCAGCTCCTTCCTGCTTCTTTATATTTATGAAGGGCGCCTGCGAGTTAGAGAGGCCTCGGGCGGCTGGGAGCCTTATCAGACAGGCTCTCTCATACACATGCACGCACACACCCGCATGTACAGTATGTATGTCTATGGTCACAATGAACCCACAATCTTAAACACACACTTACTTACACACACTGCTATTTATTTTTTTTCGGCCTCTCACAACTAGGTGATGACAAGAGCCGAAACCTTTGTCTTGGCTTTGGATCTCTGTCCCTGGTTTTGACCAGATACTTACATCAAAACTACATCTTCATTACAGGACAATTTCAACAATTTTTAATTTCTGCAGAATTTGAAGATTAAGATGTCAACAAAGTCGTTCAGAGTGGTTTGATGTGAGACCGTGTTTTTATTGAGACAGTTACCAGGTCATGCTTCTTTACAGAGATGGTGATAGGAACCACGAATCACAATATCTAGAACAGTGTTTCTCAATCCTCGATCTAGAAAATAAATATGTTCTATGTGTTTGACCATTGCATTTTAGGCCAAAAACGTTTTTGTAACACTATCATACATCAATAGCCAACATACTTACAACCATTTCATGGAATGATGTTCTAGAAGATATTAAACACGAGGTTGCCAGATCTAAAACTTTTGCTTACACTTAACCTAACTCTTTAAAACCAAGAATTTCACATTAAACCACACTTTGTTTACACTTTAACCACTGAAAAACTCAAGTTTTGAAAAACCTATAGTTTTTAAAACCCCCTTAAACAGCCTATGGTCAAGTCAAGTCAAGTCAAGAGGCTTTATTAAAAACACTGCAGCACAGGTTAGTATGATACTCTAGCAGCTTTTTTTCTAAAAGAAATAAAAGGTTGAATGCAAAATGTGAATATGCAGAATGCAGAATGCGAATATGCAAAACTCAATGTGAAATGTATGCACAATAAATGTGCAAGGGGTCCAGTGACGTAGTGAGGTTGTATGTAGTGCAATGATTTCACATTGTCTGGGGTCCACATTGGGGGAATGAGCATGTGTGTGTATGGAAGAGTCCATCCATTTAGTCTTTGGAGTTGAGAAGTTACCGGTCTGAAAGCGTTACTACAAACTTCTATTATCAAAGAATAGCCCCGCCCTCCCTACCCAGTTTGTACTGAAGTCCCTGTAGTTACTGAGTAATACACCTAAGTGTGGAAGGCTTTCTACGTTTTAAACAAGAGCCTGCAAGACTAGACAATGTTCTCTAGGCTCTGTTCCAGTTTCTGCCATTTCCAGACTTGATCAGTTGTACAGAATAGTAGCAAGAATTTGTTTGAAAATACTTTTACTGTTACTATATACTATTTGGTTGTTTTGGAGTTTTTATGGCTGTATTTTGTACTGAAAATGGTTATTTTTGTGGTATAAAGGGTCTACAAAAGGGTTTCCATTTGTCCAAAGCAAAGAACTATTTAAACACCCCATGGATTCTTTGAGTACCATTGCCCATAGTGAACCCCTGAAGTACCTTTTTTAAAGAGTGTAACATGTGCTTCCTCCAAGGCTCATGAAGCTATCCACCACATCTTTTGTCAAAACTGCTGCTAACACAATGTCATTGAACAGCTGAATACATTCAGAGGAGAACGCTTACTGCCATGTCTGTTGCACCCAGTTACAGATTCCCAGACTGGCAAGCCTAGAGCTTAGTGTTGCCCCCATGGAGGTGGAGATACAGGGCCATCCTGCCTACCCAGAGGCAGCTCCTCTCCGCCATACAGTAGACTGCCAATAAAAGTTTATGGTTCCATCTGCATGGTCTGAGGTATGCTGACAACGCCAACATGCAAGTTTCATCAGCAGCTCTGATGACAAACACGGCAAAGACTTCCACACTCCTGCAGAGCACAGTGTATATAATGTCAGGTTACAGTTCCAGCAAACATTCAGATTTTCCTCATATTTATTCATCAAGATCTGACCAAGCAGTGGATGCTCTGTTCCTCAGTGTTAGTGTGATTACTTAGACTTTTATCATATCAATCATATCATCAATAATCAACACTGACCAAGTTCCATTAGCTGCTATACATGATTCTACAATAGCAGTGCCTCCATCATGTTTGACAGATGATGTGGTATCACTTCATGGATCATGTACAATTCTGTTCCCTCTTCATATTAAAGTTAATATCCCAAGAATCTTGTTTTATAACTGGTGTGCAGGTGTACAAGGCACCCCTTCTAATAAATGCATTCAGCTACTTTTAGATGCACACATTGTTGACACAGATGTGCAAATGCACACACACATACATACAGCTTATATAGTCCCTGTAGAGAAGTACTGTCAATAGGACTCTCTGGAGCAAATAACCATAAACCTATTGGCACCATTAATAATGCAAGACATGGCCTAGAGGGGTATAAAGCCCCCCAGCATTGAGCTGTGGAGCAGTGTAACCGTGTTGGCTCTTGTCACAGAATGCAATCAAATTCTCACAGCAATGCTCCAAAGTTTAGTAGAAAGCCTTCCTCCCTGAACAATAGAGACAGGTACTCCAACAAAAGCAGGATCAACTATTTTATTGCCCTTGAATATGGAGAAAAACTGTGAATGAACAGGTGTCCCAATACTTTTATAAAATATATAAAACGTGATGCTACTATATAATACAATCTGTCATGAGAAGCTGTGTAATTCAATGTCAGCACAGGAAAAATATTTTATATATTTATATTTATTTTTATATATTTTTTTGTTTTAATGCAACTCAATTACAATACACATCTTTCAAAGCTAATACTTAGGTACAATTCTCAAGCACAATTACTCACATATCTACCACCCCTGCATGCAAACGTCTAACCATGTTTCAATTTGATCCACAAAGTAGCTCAAGCGTTATCAGAACCCCCAATCTGAGGAACTCGCTCTACAGTTTGTCACTCATCTAACACTGTTTACTTTAATTACTTAATGACAGATGTTGTCTGTCATAGCAAATATGCACAAATATGGCGCTGTTTATTTCTCTGTGTGCTAAAATGCAGCCGCTTAACTCTACCGCTGTCTAGAGCTCGTGTGGCCAGAGGACCGCGGGAACGCCCAGCGCCCGAAATAAACCCTCAGCACGATGAGTGACAGGGGTGATAGCACCCTGCCATGCCCATCTTTGATGCCTCCAATACTCTCAGCCAGCTGTAAGACTTCTCCAGCTCTCTATTCGGAACACTTGGCCAACGAAGCAAGGCTTCTCATTTACTGGTCACCAGAGCAGCCCCAGCTCTGGCCTCAAGGCTTGTTTGACTCTTTGCGAAAGGGGGATATGAACCTGGAAGTGTCCCACTGAGTGAGGTCAAAGGGGACAATGTCCCTCGCTTCCACTCTGCATCTCCAATTGAAATGACAATAGGGCACGGTAGGCCAAAATAAAGGCCCAGTGGAAATGGCTGTGGATATCCTCAGTTATTGAGGCTCAGAGAGGCAGTGGCAAACTACAAAGCAGCCGGTAATGAGGCAGATTCCACAGGTCAGACTGGAGTCATGAGCCATGACTGGCTCTGATAAGAGAATATGCAAAGGAACCACAGATAAAGGCTTAAAAGAGTTGCTCTTCAATTGTGTATGAACATCTTTTATTAAAAAAGTGGATTTTAGACCAATACAAAAATATAGATGAATGGCCAACAGAAATAATCCAAGCCACAACATCATGGAATTAAATCTTATGTTAACATACAGTGCCTCCAAAAGTGTTTGGACACCTTAGACCATTTAACCATTGTTTTCAGAGCTGTTTTAGTACAACAGCAAACTGATGGTACACTCTTTATCTGGAGAAGGATTAATAGTATGAATTAAGAAGTGCACATTGGCATTTTGGATGCAAACCTGAATGAGGCCAGCATTCGGAAGAACACTTTTTCCAAAAGTACCCATAATTCCATAAAAAATACTACATTCAAGTAGAGTCCAAATGTCTTAATGAACTACTTCATTCCAACACTGGATCATTTTTGGTAATTTTAGATTAACCTCAACCATCTGAAGCTTTTAACACACATAACATATCTATACTGTCATGCAAGTTTTTCATTGTTTGACATAATGGTAAATGCTTATTTTATTATATTAATGTCTTTTATATTTTGCACAAATTTCATGATAAATGGGCCGACACAAATGCTTCAAAATGATTTGGAATAAAATATTTGTAGACTAGCCTCCATTGAAAGTTGCCAGTTTGGAGATATATATTGCCTGAGAGTGGCAAAATATATTTTACTATATGTGGCTTTCGTCAAATATGCTTTTCTCCATTTACAACAACTCACGGAAACCTGTTTAGGTTACAGCTCAGATTCATTCCTCAGACCTCAGACTTCAATAAGGCATGAAGTGATCTTTTTGTTCACCATGAAACTGGCTCCACCTCTTGTACATCAGAGATTGATTGGTTGATTCCACTTTCACTTCCACGTTATTGTTGATGGTTAATAGGATCCATTTAGGCCTTCAGTTTTGCTTCCAACCTACAGGACAGCAACAGTCTAACTTTATTTATTTAGATTTTACCACATTTACCACAGAAAATAAAATTTTGGACAATTTTCCATTTTACTGTTTAACAATGTTTTTTTTAGAGTTTGAATAGAAGCATTTAGCTAATGCATAACACTCTATAAATATAAAATATTCAGATCAGTATTTTTTTTATTTCCAGAATTAGGCCTTCTCCAATAGCCTAGAAGATCTTAAGGATTTGCCCACACTATTCCAAAAGAATGACAGATGATATATAATGCAAAACAAAGATGGTATTAATCATAAGATTGCAATGGCATGTCTTGTAGGTGTAGACTCCACTCCCAATGACACTGTCTCATCCTTTCGTTGCTGTAATAAAAAGAAAGCGTCCGAATTCCAGTTCTTGTAAAGACGCAGCCTGAGCTTCTGAGGCTGTAAAAGGTAAAGATAAAGACAACCACGAAAAGCCCGAAAAATGCACAGTATGGTGTCACCTGTTGTTTTTGAGCTGTCGGCGAGTATTCACCTGAGAAGTCTGCCTTGCTTACTCACACACTCACACACACTTAGAGCGGATTACACACAAAAGAGACTAATTCCAGGGTATCAGATGGTGCATTCTTGTTGTTTTTTTTGGTGGGAATTGCTCCTATTCATGCACATAATCCTGCATTTCCCTTCACCGTGGCCAACTGGACGAATGCCTCGACCCGGCCTAAGACAAAAGCCCTTCACAAAGAGGTGCCGCCTGACTCAGAGGACGCCCCTTCAAAAAGCACACCACTCGCTGAGAACAGACAGAAGAGGAAAATGATCCAGCACTCTTACTCTCTGCTTTACAAATACTGGCCTGTCCTCTACTTTAGAGCAGTTTTGAAAACCACTGGGAGAACATTGTAGAGCTGTTTTTGCTTACAACACATATAACCCAACTCAGCAACTGATTAAGAAGGATTTGGAACTTTTCACTTCTAGGAGTAGAAGCTGAGGTAACTCGTTACCTCCAAAAACTGAGTGATGGCATCTATGCAAGTAATTGAGTTGCATGGATGTGGTCTCTTTACCCGTAAAGTAAACTAATCCAAGATAGGTATTACTTAAATTCACAGTTTAACCCCTTAACACTCCAAGGCTTATTACACACTATGGTGTATTACTCAATAACTACAGGGACTTCTGTACAAACTGGTGGGGCTATTCTTTGGTAATAGAATTTTGTAATGTAAAATGATCATGCATTAGAATCATTACAATTACAATTAAGTAAATTACTGACAATTAATATCTCACATTTTTAATCCTTCATCCTAATTATTATACTTATTGCAAATTAACATTATTGAGTAACACAGTTTTAAATATATGAAGTTGTTTACTATCAATATTAATATTAACGTTAATATCAATATTCCCAGGCACCATTTCAAACTGTCCTCTTGGATCATTGCTTTTAATCAAAAGCTAAACAAAGTGAGGCTTACAGAATATCAAGTAACTGTTAATTATATACTGCACCATTCTGCGCTTACACACTCACACAAAAACATGTGTAGAGTCAACCAAAGCGTATGTTTTGGTCTCTCGAATGAGCTAATATAACAAAACACCTGATGTTCTGTGAAGGCTTATGCTAACTAAAGGCTAGTTAATAGTGTTAGCAGTAGCTAGCCTTCTATCTACTAGCTACCCTAGTACACTCTTTACAAAGTCATACTTATAAAAGAGATGAAAGCTCTAGTGAAAGCTCTAGTTCAACCAGGAGACTCTAATGTAGCATCACCTCCTTTCTCCCCACCGCCACCAGTTTGGTCCCCCGACGGCCGCCTGGGGGTAGGCTCCACACCCCTGCCTCCAAGTTCAATAAGATCTGCGAGAGGGCCTATGCCACGACAGTCAACAGTTCCAACCTAACATTTTGCCCATCTCATTAATTGTCAAAGTTACATTTATGAGTTACTGCTCCCATGTCTCTAGAGTTCTCCTTCCGGTAGAACTAAGACACATCGACATACCATCCTAGCTCACATTTAATGTACTTTTCGTTCTGTAATGAAACCAAATAGTGACTTTCTATCCACATAAAATAGAAAGTATTTTCGAAATTGGTGTTAGCGCCAGCTTCAGCTACAGGTGGTACAGGAGACTGTGGAGTAGACTGTATACATCTGTTGTAAACCTGTGTAAAACCTCTGACAGGTGTTCCTAACTGGTCATTGAATAAACCACTCTGGTGTAGCTGGACTCAGTCTTGTAAAGAACAAAACAAAAAAATTCTCATTGTAAAACATTATGTACTCCTTGTTTTCAGGCGGACGTTTCTACTAAAGTTTAGTGTGACCAGTCAGAGCAAAGATCTAACCAAAATTATTTTCTAAATTATTTAAACCATTGCAGCAAACAAAGAAAAAGCAATTTTGGCTTCCGAGTGCTGATTATAAATCTGAAATTTCAAGTAAACATTATTAATAACTTGATTGTTTAAGAAAAGACAGCATCAGTTTACAGCATAGTTGATTTACATGACGTCCTTATTTTAGTGTAGTTCCACAATAATGATAAAAGGTTCCTAGATGGTTCCTGGCTTAGACTAATGGTTCTGGTATTTGGTAGAGTCGTTTGGTAGAGCATTGTGTGGTGGTTCTTCAAAGATGGGAAAGGAACCAATTTTTTTTTGACAAAGAAGAGTAAAATTGTAGACCATCCACTGATCCTGAGGACCGGCTTGAGACGTCCATTTAAAGATTCTTTAACGAACCTGTGGTGGCTCTGTTATGGCACCACTCCAATATAGTCCTTACTTTTTTAGAAGACACTGCAGACTGAGCTAAAGAGCCGTAGACAGAAATAAGCAGGTCATAACGCAGGGGAAGTGGTTTTCTACTGTATCTGGTCTTTAATCAGCCAGCCTCTAACCTCTTCAGGCTCTTTCCACAAACTAATTGGCCCCCCTCCCATCTGCTGGAAGCTCCAGACAGATAATACTGTTTTATTGCAGCTGAGGTCACCAGGGAGCAGGGCTCAAAGACCAGTAGATACCGAGCATCCAAGAGAGAGGCTACTGATGTCTAACAGCTCCCCGTGGAGCTACTACTACACTACTGTCCTCTCTACTGTCCTAACTAAATGCAACGTCCCAGAGGAGCGCTAAAGGGCCCATGTGTTAATCTCGGCCACTGTACAGACGTGCTGCGCAGACATGGAGTGCTTTAGACTAATTTAGAGCTTGACATGAGTGACTGACGTTGCTGAACCTTCTCGCAAATGGGCCTCTTTGAAGGTGGCTCATTTTCCTTTGTGTTTCAAGGACTCTACAAGTGGCCAACTTGTAGGCTAAGTGGGTGAATCCAAACTCAAACAGCTTGTGGTATTCATTCCAGGCCGCAGGTTGGAAGGGATTACAGCCAGCTTTGCTGAAATCCAACCAAGGAGAGAGGAGTTTCCAAAACTGGCCGTTCCGGAGCACACTGCGCTAATCTGTATTAGTCGCTACTTTTTCCGAGGCACGGCATTCACCCGTGGGCGAAAAAATTGAGCGCTAAACAATTACTCATGGACTGGCCACAATTGATGTTAAAATTGTCAGGCTCGTAGAGCGAGATGATGAATGATTACAGTGGTGACAAAAGTGACAAAACCGCAGTGAACTATTGCAGGTTTCAATCAATCCATCCATCCAGGCAGAAGTAAATAAAACAAAGTCTCGGGGGCTGGTGGAGGGGGGTGTGCACGGGCATCGATCCAGATCTTCTACATACGAGACAGGGAGCCTCGCACCCAAATCAATAAAACTCATCCTTTCAGTCACATCCAATTAAGAGCGTGTGGAGTAAAGCAATGCTTCCGCTATAAATCAGATTGAAAGAGAAAACACACACACACACACACACACACACTTTATTGAAAAGTGACGGGAACGGGACAAAAGTTTATTGCAATGCAAATAAGTCTTGATTCAGCAGGGAAGTAGAGCCTTAGATCTGCTCACTGTAAGGAGCAGTGAAGGTTGGGCCTGTCTGTAAAGCTATGTAGCCTAAATGCTAACTGTGAATGGAGCTGTGGCTGCCAAGAGGGAGGTTAAGGAATCAATGAGGCCAAGTGAAAACTGTGCCAATTAAATAAACCAAGAGTATGTTTGAGATGCATCTGTCCTGGCGAATGCTTCCACATGTCTGCTTAGCTCTATATTGCTAGGTTTCGCTGGGCAAATTCCATAATCAGAGCAGAGCTGTAGATAATTCACTGTAGGCTTAAAGAACGCCTTTGGTATATCGATGATGAGTTTAGAGTTCATTGGCCATGTCTAATTAGGCTAATTATTTCAAATCCTAGGAGAAAAGGTCTGCAGACATTGCTAAATTTGTGAGTGAAGCTTAAAGCACCTGACAAAGAACCATATCCTGATACTGCAGCATAGCTAGCATTAAACTTTAGCCTTCCCTAAATGAAAGGTCAGAACTTAGGTAGGTGGAAATTTGTATGATAACTATGGTGACACTGCAAAGCTAGCAAGCTAGCTTCCTTCTGTCTGGCGTAGACTTTACACTTTAAGCAATATGCTCCAGATACACTGTATGTCCAAATGTTTAGGGACACCTATTCTAAAGAATGCATTCTGCTGCTTTAAGTTGCACCAACTGCTGACACAGATGTGCAATTGCACACATGCACACAACTGGTTTTCTCCCTTTAGAGAACTGCTCTGTCAATAGAATAGAACTCTAAACAGATAAACATGAACCTATTGGCTTCCTGCCTAATGCCAGGGAAAAAAAGCCCTGCAGCATTGAGCTGTGGGTTGGGGAGTTAGGGATGAGGTGGGTTGGTGGTTGCCGAATGCAATCAAATCCTCATGGCAATACTCCACAACCTAGTAGACAGCCTTCTCTGGATAGTAAAGACAGCTGCTAAAACAAAAGCAGGATAAAATCTTTTTAGGGATAAAACAATGATCAAGTAAGCAAGTGTCCCAATACTTTTGTCTGTATAGTGTATGTACTCTGGTTAATTAGCCAATAGCCGCTGTCAGCAAGTGTGTGCTGTGTTTACAATGATCATTACTTTTTCTCTCTGGAGGCTGAGGAGGTAAGTTGGTGGTTGTCAACTCTACTAAACTGATTTCTAGCCCCCAACCCATCCCCCAACCCTTAAATGAGATTCTGAAGTGGTGAGGGTGATACTGGTACAAGGTGAATTAGCATAGAAGTGGGCAGTTTTAGTTTACAGTTCGGAGTGCTGGTTCAAATCAGCAGCCAGAGCCTGAGAAAGCACAACTGGCTTTGGTGGGTAGATGGTACTCTCTCCCCACATCACTACAG
The DNA here is from genome assembly GCF_030463535.1 of Salminus brasiliensis. Classification (NCBI taxonomy): domain Eukaryota; kingdom Metazoa; phylum Chordata; class Actinopteri; order Characiformes; family Bryconidae; genus Salminus; species Salminus brasiliensis. The sequence goes on from NC_132880.1 coordinate 6,902,548, forward strand.
TGTAATGCTGGCCAGCATGGCCATCTGCTAGTCGATGCATCAGAGCTGGGTCCCCTGTGATTTCCTCTGTTGCTTTAGAGGCGATGGCCGGTTGCGCATTTGTCGGAGGAGGCATGTGTCAGTCCTCACCCTCCCAGTGTGGGGAGCATTACATGTGATAAGGGGAGAGTACTGATGAGTGGGTTGGGTAATTGGGTAATCTTAAAAATTGTGTAAAAAAATATTTTAGTCAGAGCTTATTTACTTAGTTACCCTGGTTAGCGCATACCCTGATAATTAGCGCAGAGTAGAGCGCAAACCTCAGTCAACACACATCTACCTCAAACTGGGTCGAGGTAACTCGTTGTATCCAGTGCACATGGTACCGAGCCCAAGAGAAAAAAAAGGAATATAAATGATGTGTGTAGCATAAGATGGTGCTACACACATGCGTGCATTAGCTATGGCCAAAATTCTTATTTAAGGAAGCAATGTGTGGATTCTGCCAGTTCCATGCAGTCCTATGCTTTCCATGGCTACATAACACTCAGCAGGATTACAAATATGTAGGCTGATTGTGGAATTTGTCTGAGCGACTGTGTGTTTGCATTAAGAATGGCATTTTTGTATCTGTAAACACTGCTTCTTACACATCAAAAAAATTCAAATTGTGGAAGTGTGAAATCAGGTTATTAACAGGAAAGTACATACAACAGCAGAATTAGCTGTGTGTTTACAATGGCCCAAGGGACTGCTAACCGCTAAGAAATAAAAAAAGAGGGGGGAGGAACATGCCCGAAGCCCCTCCTTTCAATCTAACATCCTATAATTAAAATCTCCACCTTTTTTCCATGTCCATGACGAGTCTTCGTAACCCTTCACCACCTCATCACCTCCCTTTAACTCTGTCAGTTCTCTTATTCTGGGGCCTGGCTTCCTACAACAAACAGAAGCCACCTCAACTCCCTCCTTATGTGATGTGCTTTTGTCTGTTTTCATACATTAGATTGCTTTAAAACAGCGTTATGTGGGAATTGGTGTTTTTTGCTCTTGAGCTCCGCCCACAGTTGAGGGTGTAATTTACCTTCACACCACTGTTGTAAATACAAATCATGCTTTAAGCGCACCCTCATGGACAGCTGTACACGTGCATTTGTTGACAATATGAAGTGAATGACAAAGTGAATGACAAAGTGAAGCTGGTGGGCTGACCATTTTACAGAATTTTACACAAATATGTCTCGGGTTACGCAGCATTACACAGTTCTCACAAGAATTCACATCCAGCTCCACCAAAGATACAAAGTTCCATTATGCAGTAGCAGTGTTACGGACCTGGAATGGCAATGATAGAGATGCTATTCTCCTTATTACTAGTCATAGGAGCATCAACATGCTTTTGAAGCTGCAATTTTATGGTAAAATTGCTACATAATGTCACAACTGGACAAACTCCAGTATTAAGACTGCAGCGTTGGACCTGAAGTGCCTGGATAAGACGTAACCGTTAATTCCAGCAAAGTCTGACATATTGAGTTTTTTGTTTTTTTTTTAAAAAAGGAAAGCAAACAGATCTTTTTTCTCTCGGCCCGTACAAGCAAGTCATCTATCTGCTGTAATCCGCCCTCCTGTAAGTTTGTGTTTTTCATAATGCCATTTTTCCCCCCACTTCATATTGACTTTTAAATGGATCTCAGAAGCATCCATTATTCATACAGAGACCTGGGCAGTGGCAGACCCGACTCTTCCAGTGACAAATAGTTCCATCAAGCGTTCTCAGAGAACCTGCTGTTTCATTTGAGAAAGCCAGACACCTTCTTCTTTCGATCATTCACTTTACAATCTGGGATGGAATTCAGGGACAAAATACGCAAATATTAACCAGCTCGCACGCTGAAGATGTCTGGCAGTGAGGGATTCGTACAGTTGCCAAAGAACGGGAGGGAAAAACATCCAACAAACCACAGAGGCCCAGTAGAGTCCAGCGCTAAGGTGGCAAAGCGGCAGAAGTGGCGTAAATTAAAGCCAATTGGCTCAGCAAATTTCAATCAGCGCAACTAGAGGCTCACATCTACACACTCATGCACGGCGCTCCCACCAGCTGTGCCTATCATTAATATTGCTCAGGCAGAGCTTGATGAAAAAAGTCATGTGTGTAATTGCAGTTAAATGTAATAATGCTGGTTGCTGATGCCATGTTTGTATGTAGTCATCTGTCATCTACCCATTAATCTGCTTCCTGGGATGCAGGGCTGGGATGATTGAACACACACACACACGTGCGCACGTACATGCACATGTACACACATACAAACACACAAACAGACACACACACGCTCTGGATACTGCCAATAAGAGAAGTATGAAGTTGTTATTGCAATTTTGATGCTCTACTCAAATGTAATTACTTAATTAATTACACAGTTATCTAAGACCTTGTATCTCCAAAATGGCAACTTTACAGGAGAAGGGAAAAAAAGTTTTAAAAATCCTTTTTAAAGTTAGATGGAAGACAATGGAAAGATTTTATTCATTAAATTTTTTCACAATGAAAAAACAAACAGATTTTAAACACGTAAAAAAGTGAAAGACAGAAAAAATGGAAACAAGGTTTTTGCATGGCAACAATACGAGGAAATGAGGGATGAGGCCCATATACAAGCCTCAAGGGTTTAAAGAATTGACCTGCAGGTACTCAAAAACTCATAATACAACCTGCTTACCATTAAAACACCTCTGAATACTGTGACATTTCAACCAATCAGTGATTTGCTGATGGTGTTACTTTAACAATATCAAAAACAAGTTCTGCTTCAGGGGTGGGGACTGGATTATTGCAGTTTTGGGCTTTTCCTGTTCACACACACCTGATTCAACCATTAATTGCTAGGTTTAGTAGGTGTGTAGGTGTGCAGGGAAATCACTAAACTCTCTGGTCATCATTTCACTATTCCTGTTCTATGTGGATCTGATTTTCTTAATGCAGCATTGTGTAGTATTTTTGCCTTAAAATAGCCTCAAAATCTTGTTGTTGCTCCACTGACCTGTAATAGGGAGAATAGCATCTCTATCATTGCTACTCTGGACTGTTGTTTAATGTATAAATAGTAAGTATTTGACTTTGGGGTGAAAAATGCTAAGATTTACATGGTGATTTACAACCCTGTTATTAATGAAACACACTGTTTTTCCTTTTGTGGTTGTTGATGGGAGCGGATGTTTGAGAGAAGAGGTGGTACTTCCCATTCAGCTAGCTTTAGCTTTTAGCCTAGCACAGTTACCCACTTGCTTCCCCAGCTTTCGTTTCATCGTGTGCTGAGTTTTGTGACCTTCCCTTCTGTGGACTCTGACACAGGAAAAAACTGCAGTCATAAGGCCTGGTTTATGTGGCGACCCGAATTCCCACAACTAGCAAAGTCTAGTGGTGATTAGCTGCTCTCCAGTATTACCGGCTAGATATTTTCCTGAAGCCGCCGTTGCGTTTCACTGTTTCACTGCCAGCTTCTGCTAGTGGGCTGGGTGTATGTAAATTATGAAGGGGGTATAAATTATGGTTTTGGAATTGGCCTGCTTTCAAGCTCTGTTTCGGTTTGGCTGGATTCTCAGTGAAGAGCCAACAGTGTTTGAGGTTCATGGTGTGTCTGTCCATGTACCGAACTCTCATTATTCAGCTAGAAAAGTACATTTTATATATTTTTAACACTTCTAACACTTTCTGAACTTATTGTAATACTCTAGTTAAGACATATCGCCCAACCCTACCTTCCGATCATACTGCAGGGTCCCCCATTCTCCTTACAGACCT